>NC_054493.1:4467225-4594725 GCF_017639515.1 Carcharodon carcharias | reverse complement strand
GGCAGGGGTGTAGGGGCTGGAGGAGGTTACAGAGATAGGGAGGGTTGTACGGGGCTGGAGGAGGTTACAGAGATGGGGAGGGGTGTAGGGGCTGGAGGAGGTTACAGAGATAGGGAGGGTTATAGGGGGCTGGAGTTGTTTACAGAGATAGGGAGGGTGTAGGGGCTGGAGGAGTTTGCAGAGATAGGGAGGTTTGTAGGGGGCAGCATGAGATTACAGATTTCGGGAGGGCTGTAGGTGATGGAGGTGGTTACAGAGATAAGGAGGATTGTTGGGGCTGGAGGAGGTTACAGAGATAGGGAGGGGTGCAGGGAGTTGAGGAGGTGACAGAATCGGGAGGGTTGTAGGTGCTGAAGGAGGTTACAGAGATAGTGAGGGGTGTAGGGGCAGGAGGGTGTTTACGGAGATAGGTAGGGGTGTAGGTGCTGGAGGAGGTTACAGAGATAGTGAGGGGTGTAGGGGACTGGAGGAGGTTACAGAGATAGGGAGGGTTGGTGGGGGACTGGAGGAGGTTACAGAGTTAGGGAGCGGTGTATTGGATGGAGGAGGTTACAGAGATAGGAAGGGGTGTAGGGGCTGGAGGAGGTTACAAAGATAGGGAGGGGTGTAGGGGATAGAGGAGGTTACAGAAATAGGGAGGGGTGTAGGGGCTGGAGGAGGTTACAGAGATAGGGAGGGGTGTAGGGGATAGAGGAGGTTACAGAAATAGGGAGGCGTGTAGGGGCTGGAGGAGGTTACAGAGATAGGGAGGGGTGTAGGGGCTGGAGGAGGTTACAGAGATAGGGAGGTGTGTAGGCAGCTGGAGGAGGTTGCAGAGATAGGGAGTTTTATAAAGATCTGTAGGAGGTTACGGAGATAGTGAGATGGGAAGTGGCTGTTGCGTGTTACAGAGATATGGAGTGTTAGAGGGGTCTGGAGGTGTTTACAGAGATAGGGAGGGGTGTAGGGGCTGGAGGAGGTTATAGAGATAGGGAGGGTTCAAGGGGCTGGAGGAGGTTACAAAGATAGGGAGGTGTTTAGGGTCTGGAGGAGGTTACAGAGATAAAGAGGGTTGTAGGGAACTGGAGGAAGTTACAGAGATAGGGATGGTTGTGGTGTCTGGAGGAGGTTACAGAGATAAGGAGGTGTGTAGGGGGCAGGAGGAGGTTATAGAGATAGGTAGGGGTGTTGGGGCTGGAGGAGGGTACGGAGATATGGAAGGGTGTGGAGGGCTGGAGGAGGTTACAGAGATAGGGAGGGGTGTAGGGGGATGCTGGATGTTACAGAGATAGGGAGGGGTGTAGGTGTTTGGAGGTGTTTACAGTGATAGGGAGGGTGTAGGAGCTGGAGGGGGTTACAGAGATAGGGAGGGTTGTAGGGGCTGGAGGAGATTGCAGAGATAGTGAGATTTGTAGGTGCTGGAGGAGGTTACAGAGAAAGGTATTGGTGTACAGAGTTGGAGGAGGTTACAGAGTTAGGGAGGGTTGTAGGAGCTGGAGGAGGTTGCAGACATAGGGAGGGGTGTAGGGGCTGGAGGAGGTTACAGAGATAGGGAAGTTTGTAGGGGGCAGCAGGAGGTTACAGATTTCGGGAGGGCTGTAGGTGATAGAGGTGATTACAGAGATAGGGAGGGTGTAGGAGCTGGAGGGGGTTACAGAGATAGGGAGGGTTGTAGGGGCTGGAGGAGATTGCAGAGATAGTGAGATTTGTAGGTGCTGGAAGAGGTTACAGAGATAGGGAGGGGTATATGGGCCTGGAGGAGGTTACAGAGATAGGAAGGGGTGTAGGGGCTGGAGGAGGTTACGGAGATAGGGAGGGGTGTAGGGGTTGGAGGAGGTTACAGAGATAGGGACGGGTGTAGGGACTGGAGGAGTTTACAGAGATAGGGAGGGGTATAGGGGCTGGAGCAGGTTACAGAGATAGGGAGGGTTGTAGGGGCTGGAGGAGGTTACAGAGATAGGGACGGGTGTAGGGGCTGGAGGAGTTTACAGAGATAAGGAGGGGTATAGGGGCTGGAGCAGGTTACAGAGATAGGGAGGGGTGTAGGGGGCTGGAGGAGGTTACAGAGATAGGGATGGGTGTAGGTGTTGGAGGAGGTTACAGAGATAGGGAGGGGTGTAGGGACTGGAGGAGGTTACAGAGATAGGGACGGTTGTAGGGGTTGGAGGAGGTTACAGAGATAGGGAGGGGTGTAGGGGCTGGAGGAGGTTACAGAGATAGGGACGGGTGTAGGGACTGGAGGAGGTTACAGAGATAGGAGGGGTGTAGGGGCTGGAGGAGGTTACAGAGATAGGGAGGGGAAAAGGGGCTGGAGCAGGTTACAGAGATAGGGAGGGGTGTAGGGGGCTTGAGGAGGTTACAGAGATAGGGAGGTTAGTAGGTGCTGGAGGAGGTTACAAAGATAGGGAGGGTTGTGGGGCTGGAGGAGGTTACAGAGATAGGGATGGGTGTAGGGTGCTGGAGGAGGTTACAGAGATAGGGAGGGGTGTAGGGGTTGGAGGAGATTACAGAGATAGGGAGGGGTGTAGGGGCTGGAGGAGGTTACAGAGATAGGGAAGGGTGTAGGGGTTGGAGGAGATTACAGAGATAGGGAGGGGTGTAGGGGCTGGAGGAGGTTACAGAGATAGGGAGGGGTATATGGGCCTGGAGGAGATTACAGAGATAGGGAGGGGTGTAGGGGCTGGAGGAGGTTACAGAGATAGGGAGGGGTGTAGGGGGCTGGAGGAGGTTACAGAGATAGGGAGGGGTGTAGGGGCTGGAGGAGGTTACGGAGATAGGGAGGGGTTTAGGGGCTGGAGGAGGTTACAGAGATAGGGAGGGGTGTAGGGGTTGGAGGAGGTTACAGAGATAGGGACGGGTGTAGGGACTGGAGGAGTTTACAGACATAGGGAGGGGTATAGGGGCTGGAGCAGGTTACAGAGATAGGGATGGGTGTAGGGGCTGGAGGAGTTTACAGAGATAGGGAGGGGTATAGGGGCTGGAGCAGGTTACAGAGATAGGGAGGGGTGTAGGGGGCTGGAGGAGGTTACAGAGATAGGGAGGGTTGTAGGGGCTGGAGGAGGTTACAGAGATAGGGAGAGGTTTAGGGGCTGGAGGAGGTTACAGAGATAGGGAGGGGTATAGGATCTGGAGGAGGTTACAGAGATAGGGAGGGTTGAAGGTGACTGGAGGAGGTTACAGAGATAGAGATGTTTGTAGGGGTCTGGAGGTGTTTACAGAGATTGGGAGGTGTGTCGTGGCTGCACAAGGTTACAGAGATAGTGAGTGGTGAAGGGAATGGAGGAGGTTAAAGAGATAGGGAGGGGTGTAGGGGCTGGAGGAGGTTACAGAGATATGGAGGGATGTAGGGGGCTGGAGGAGGTTACAGAGATAGGGAGGGGTGTAGGGGTTGGAAGAGGTTACAGAGATAGCGAGCGGTGTAGGGACTGGAGAAGGTTACAGAGATAGGGACGGTTGTAGGGGTTGGAGGAGGTTACAGAGATAGGGTGGGGTGTAGGGGCTGGAGGAGGTTGCAGAGATAGGGACGGGTGTAGGGACTGGAGGAGTTTACAGAGATAGGGAGGGTTATAGGGGCTGGAGCAGGTTACAGAGATAGGGAGGGGTGTAGGGGGCTGGAGGAGGTTACAGAGATAAGGAGGGATGTAGAGGGCTGGAGGAGGTTACAGAGATAGGAAGGGTTGCAGGTTGCTGGAGGAGTTTATAGAGATAGGGAGGGTTGTAGGGGTTGGAGGAGGTTACAGAGATAGGGAGAGGTGTAGGGGCTGGAGGAGGTTACAGAGATAGGGAGGGGTGTAGGATCTGGAGGAGGTTACAGAGATAGGGAGGGTTGAAGGTGACTGGAGGAGGTTACAGAGATAGAGATGTTTGTAGGGGTCTGGAGGTATTTACAGAGATTGGGAGGTGTGTCATGGCTGCACAAGGTTACAGAGATAGGGAGGGGTGTAGGGGCTGGAGGAGGTTACAGAGATAGTGAGTGGTGAAGGGGATGGAGGAGGTTAAAGAGATAGGGAGGGGTGTAGGGGCTGGAGGAGGTTACAGAGATATGGAGGGATGTAGGGGGCTGGAGGAGGTTACAGAGATAGGGAGGGGTGTAGGGGTGGAGGAGGTTACAGAGATAGGGAAGTTTGTAGGCAGCTGGAGGAGGTTACACAGATAGGGAGGGTTGTAGGTGCTGGAGGAGGTTACAGAGATAGGGAGGGTGTAGGGGGCTGGAGGAGGTTACAGAGATAGGGAGGGGTGTAGGGGGCTGGAGGAGGTTACAGAGATAGGGAGGGGTGTAGGGGACTGGAGGTGTTTACAGTGATAGGGAGGGTGTAGGTGCTGGAGAGGGTTACAGAGATAGGGAGTGGTGTAGGGGCTGGAGGAGGTTATAGAGATAGGGAGGTTTGTAGGGGGCAGCATGAGTTTTCAGATTTCGGGAGGGCTGTAGGTGATGGAGGTGGTTACAGAGATAAGGAGGATTGTTGGGGCTGGAGGAAGTTAAGAGATAGGGAGGGGTCCAGCGGCTGGAGGAGGTTACAGATATAGGGAGGGCTGTAGGGGGCTGCAGGGTGTTACAGAGATAGGGAGGGGTGTAGGGGCTGGAGGCGGTTACAGAGATAGGGAGGGGTGTAGGGGGCAGCAGGTGTTTATAGAGATAGGGAGGGGTGTAGGGGCTGGAGGAGGTTACAGAGATAGGGAGGGTTGTAGGGGCTGGAGGAGGTTACAGAGACAGGGAGGTTTGTAGGGGTTGGAGGAGGTTATAGAGATAGGGAGGGTTGTAGGGGCTGGAGGAGGTTACAGAGATAGGGAGGGGTGTAGGGGCTGGAGGAGGATACAGAGATAGGGAGGGGTGTAGGGGCTGGAGGAGGTTACAGAGATAGGGAGGTGTGTAGGGGCTGGAGGAGTTTACAGAGATAGGGAGGGTTGTAGGGGCTGGAGGAGGTTACAGAGATAGGGAGGGGTGTAGGGGCTGGAGGAGGTTATAGAGATAGGGATGGGTCTAGGTGCTGGACGATGTTACAGAGATAGGGAGGGGTGTAGGGGCTGGAGGAGGTTACAGAGAGAGGGAGGGTTGAAGGGGCTGAAGGACTTTACAGAGATAGGGAGGGGTGTAGGGGCTGGAGTAGGTTACAGAGATGGGGAGGTTTGTTGGCCAGCTGGAGGAGGTTACAGAGATAGGGAAGGTTGTAGGTGATGGAGGACGTTACAGAGATAGGGAGGGTGTAGGGGCTGGAGAGGGTTACAGAGATAGGGAGGGGTTTAGGGGCTGGAGGAGGTTACAGAGATAGGGAGGGGTGTAGGCAGCTGGACGAGATTGAAGAGATAGGGAGGGGTGTAGGGACTGGAGGAGGTTACAGAGATAGGGATGGTTGTAGCAGGGTGGATGAGGTTACAGAGAATGGTAGGGGTGTACTGAGTTGGAGGAGGTTACAGAGATAGGGAGGGGTGTAGCAGCTGGAGGAGGTTACAGACATAGGGAGAGGTGTTGGGGCTGGTGGAGGTTACAGAGATGGGGAGGGATGTAGGGGGCTGGAGGAGGTTACAGAGATAGGGAGGGGTGTAGGGGGCTGGAGGAGGTTACAGAGATAGGGAGGTGTGTAGGGCAGGAGGGTGTTTACGGAGACAGGGAGGGGTGGAGGGGGCAGCAGGAGTTTATAGAGATAGGGAGGGGTGTAGGGACTGGAGGAGGTTACAGAGATAGGGAGGGGTGTAGGGGCTGGAGGAGGTTACAGAGATAGGGAGGGGTGTAGGGGCTTGAGGAGGTTACAGAGATAGGGAGGGGTGTATGGGACTGGAGGTGTTTCCAGTGATAGGGAGGGTGTAGGGGCTGGCAGAGGTTACAGAGATAGGGAGGGGTGTAGGGGGGTGGAGGAGATTACAGAGAAATGGAGGGGTGTAGGGGACTGGAGGAGGTTACAGAGATAGGGAGGGTTGTAGGGGCTGGAGGAGGTTACAGATATAGGGAGGGGTGTAGGGGCTAGAGGAGGTTACAGAGATAGGGAGGGGTATAGGGGCTGGAGGAGCTTACAGGGATAGGGAGGGGTGCAGGGAGATGGAGGAGGTTACAGAGATAGGGAGGGTTGTAGCGGCTGGAGGAGGTTACAGAGATAGGGAGGGATGTGGAGTCTGGAGGAGGTTACAGTGTTAGGGAGGGGTGTAGAGGTCTAGAGGAGGTTACAGAGATAGGGAGGGGTGTAGGGGCTGGAGGATGTTACAGAGATAGGGAGGAGTGTAGGGGCTGGAGGAGGATACAGAGATAGGGAGGGGTGTAGGGGCTGGAGGAGGTTAAAGAGATAGGGAGGGATATGGGGTCTGGAGGAGGTTACAGTGATAGGGAGGGGTTTAAGGGCCTGGAGGAGGTTACAGAGATCGGGAGGGTTTTATGTGCCTGGAGGAGGTTACAGAGATAGGGAGGGGTGTAGGGGCTGGAGGAGGTTACAGAGATAGGGAGGGGTGTATGCGCTGGAGGAGGTTACAGAGATAGGGAGGGTTTTATGTGCCTGGAGGAGGTTACAGAGACAGGGAGGGGTGTAGGGGCTGGAGGAGGTTACAGAGATAGGGAGGGTTGTATGCGCTGGAGGAGGTTACAGAGATAGGGAGGGGTGTAGGGGCTGGAGGAGGTTACAGAGATAGGGAGCGGTGTAGGGGTCTGGAGGAGGTTACAGAGATAGGGAGGGGTGTAGGGGCTGGAGGACGTTACAGAAATAGTGAGGTTTTTATGGGCCTGGAGGAGGTTACAGAGATAGGGAGGGTTGTAGGGGCTGGAGGAGGTTACAGAGATAGGGAGGGTTGTAGGGGCTGAAGAGGTTAGAGAGATAGGGACGGTTGTTGGGGCTGGAGGAGGTTACAGAGATAGGGAGGGGTGTAGGGGGTTGGAGGAGGTTACAGAGATAGGGAGGGGTGTAGGGGGCTGGAGGAGGTTACAGGGATAGTGAGGGGTGTAGGAGCAGGAGGGTGTTTACGGAGATAGGGAGGGGTGTAGGGGGCAGGAAGAGTTTATAGAGATATGGAGGGGTGTAGGGGCTGGAGGAGGTTACAGAGATAGGGAGGGGTGTAGGGGCCGGAGGAGGTTACAGAGATAGGGAGGGTTGTAGGGGCTGGAGGAGGTTACAGAGATAGGGAGGGGTGTAGGGGCTGGAGGAGGTTACAGAGATAGGGAGGGGTGTCGGGAGCTGGAGGAGGTTACAGACATAGGGATGGGTTTAGGTGCTGGAGGAGGTTACAGAGATAGGGAGGGGTGTAGGGGATGGAGGATGTTACAGAGATAGGGAGGGTTGTAGGTGCTGGAGAAGGTTACAGAGATAGGGAGGGGTGTCGTGTGCTTGAGGAGGTTACAGAGATCGGGAGGCGTGTAGTGGGCTGGAGGAGGTTACAGAGATAGGGAGGGGTGTAGGGGGCTGGAAGAGGTTACAGAGATAGGGAGGGGTGTAGGGGGGCTGGAGGAGGTTACAGAGAAAGGGAGGGTTGGAGGGGCTGGTGGAGGTTTAGAGATAGGGAGGGTGTAGGGGGTTGGAGGAGGTTACAGAGATAGGGAGGGGTGTAGAGACTGGAGGAGGTTACAGAGATAGGGAGGGTGTAGGGGGCTGGAGGAGGTTACAGAGATAGGGATGGGTGTAGGGGCTGGAGGAGGTTACAGAGATAGGGAGGGGTGTAGGGGGCTGGAGGACTTTACAGAGATAGTGAGGGGTGTCGGGGCTGGAGGAGGTTACAGAGATAGGGAGGGGTGTAGGGAATGGAGGAGGTTACAGAGATAGGGAGGGTTGCAGGGGCTGGAGGAGGTTACAGAGATAGGGAGGGTTGTTGGGGCTGGAGGAGGTTACAGAGATAGGGAGGAGTCTACTGGCTGGAGGAGGTTACAGAGATAGGGAGGGGTGTAGGGGCTGGAGGAGGTTACAGAGATAGGGAGGGGTGTAGGATCTGGAGGAGTTTACAGAGATAGGGAGGGGTGCAGGGGCTGGAGGAGGTTACAGACATAGGGAGGGTTGAAGGTGACTGGAGGAGGTTACAGAGATAGGGAGGGTTGAAGGTGACTGGAGGAGGTTACAGACATAGAGAGGTTTGTAGGGGTCTGGAGGTGTTTACAGAGATTGGGAGGTGTGTCGTGGCTGCACAAGGTTACAGAGATAGGGAGGGGTGAAGGGGATGGAGGAGATTACAGAGATAGGGAGGTTTGTAGGGGCTGGAGGAGGTTACAGAGATAGGAAGTGGTGTAGGGGCTGGAGGAGGTAACAGAGATAGGGAGGGGTGTAGAGGGCTGGAGCAGGTTACAGAGATAGGGAGGGGTGTAGGGGCTGGAGGAGGTTACAGAGATAGGGAGGGGTGTAGGGGCTGGAGCAGGTTACAGAGATAGGGAGGGGTGTAGGGGCTGGAGGAGGTTACAGAGATAGGGAGGGGTGTAGGTTTCTGGAGGAGGTTACAGAGTTAGGGAGGGTTTTTGGGGGCTGGAGGAGGTTACAGAGATAGGGAGGGGTGTAGGGGCTGGAGGAGGTTACAGAGATAGGGAGGGGTGTAGGTTTCTGGAGGAGGTTACAGAGTTAGGGAGGGTTTTTGGGGGCTGGAGGAGGTTACAGAGATAGGGAGTGTGTAGGGGCTGGAGGAGGTTACAGAGATAGGGACCGGTGTAGGTGTCTGGAGGAGGTTACAGAGATAGGGAGGGGTGTAGGGGCTGGAGGACGTTACAGAAATAGTGAGGGTTTTATGGGCCTGGAGGAGGTTACAGAGATAGGGACGGTTGTAGGGGCTGGAGGAGGTTACAGAGATAGGGAGGGGTGTAGGGGCTGGAGGAGGTTACAGAGATAGTGAGTGGTGAAGGGGATGGAGGAGGTTAAAGAGATAGGGAGGGGTGTAGGGGCTGGAGGAGGTTAAAGAGATATGGAGGAATGTAGGGGGCTGGAGGAGGTTACAGAGATAGGGAGGGGTGTAGGGGGCTGGAGGAGGTTACAGAGATAGGAAGTGGTGTAGGGGCTGGAGCAGGTTACAGAGATAGGGAGGTTTGTAGGGGCTGGAGGAGGTTACAGAGATAGGGAGTGGTGTAGAGGGCTGGAGCAGGTTACAGAGATAGGGAGGGGTGTAGGGGCTGGAGGAGGTTACAGAGATAGGGAGGGGTGTAGGTTTCTGGAGGAGGTTACAGAGTTAGGGAGGGTTTTTGGGGGCTGGAGGAGGTTACAGAGATAGGGAGGGCTGTACGGGGCTGGAGGATGTTACAGAGAAAGGGAGGGGTGTATGCGCTGGAGGAGGTTACAGAGATAGGGAGGGGTGTAGGGGCTGGAGGACGTTACAGAAATAGTGAGGGTTTTATGGGCCTGGAGGAGGTTACCGAGATAGGGACGGTTGTAGGGGCTGGAGGAGGTTACAGAGATAGGGAGGGGTGTAGGGGGTTGGAGGAGGTTACAGAGATAAGGAGGTTTGTAGGGGCTGGAGGAGGTTACAGAGATAGGCAGGGTTGTAGGGGCTGGAGCAGTTTACAGAGATAGTGGGGGTTGTCGGAGCAGGAGGGTGTTTACGGAGATAGGGAGGGGTGTAGGGGGCAGGAAGAGTTTATAGAGATATGGAGGGGTGTAGGGGCTGGAGGAGGTTACAGAGATAGGGAGGGGTGTAGGGGCTGGAGGAGGTTACAGAGATAGGGAGCGGTGTAGGGGTCTGGAGGAGGTTACAGAGATAGGGAGGGGTGTAGGGGCTGGAGGACGTTACAGAAATAGTGAGGTTTTTATGGGCCTGGAGGAGGTTACAGAGATAGGGAGGGTTGTAGGGGCTGGAGGAGGTTACAGAGATAGGGAGGGGTTTAGGGTCTGGAGGAGGTTACAGAGATAGGGAGCGGTGTAGGGGTCTGGAGGAGGTTACAGAGATAGGGAAGGGTGTAGGGGCTGGAGGACGTTACAGAAATAGTGAGGTTTTTATGGGCCTGGAGGAGGTTACAGAGATAGGGAGGGTTGTAGGGGCTGGAGGAGGTTACAGAGATAGGGAGGGTTGTAGGGGCTGAAGAGGTTAGAGAGATAGGGACGGTTGTTGGGGCTGGAGGAGGTTACAGAGATAGGGAGGGGTGTAGGGGGTTGGAGGAGGTTACAGAGATAGGGAGGGGTGTAGGGGGCTGGAGGAGGTTACAGAGATAGTGAGGGGTGTAGGAGCAGGAGGGTGTTTACGGAGATAGGGAGGGGTGTAGGGGGCAGGAAGAGTTTATAGAGATATGGAGGGGTGTAGGGGCTGGAGGAGGTTACAGAGATAGGGAGGGGTGTAGGGGCCGGAGGAGGTTACAGAGATAGGGAGGGTTGTAGGGGCTGGAGGAGGTTACAGAGATAGGGAGGGGTGTAGGGGCTGGAGGAGGTTACAGAGATAGGGAGGGGTGTCGGTAGCTGGAGGAGGTTACAGACATAGGGATGGGTTTAGGTGCTGGAGGAGGTTACAGAGATAGGGAGGGGTGTAGGGGATGGAGGATGTTACAGAGATAGGGAGGGTTGTAGGTGCTGGAGAAGGTTACAGAGATAGGGAGGGGTGTCGTGTGCTTGAGGAGGTTACAGAGATCGGGAGGCGTGTAGTGGGCTGGAGGAGGTTACAGAGATAGGGAGGGGTGTAGGGGGCTGGAAGAGGTTACAGAGATAGGGAGGGGTGTAGGGGGGCTGGAGGAGGTTACAGAGAAAGGGAGGGTTGGAGGGGCTGGTGGAGGTTTAGAGATAGGGAGGGTGTAGGGGGTTGGAGGAGGTTACAGAGATAGGGAGGGGTGTAGAGACTGGAGGAGGTTACAGAGATAGGGAGGGTGTAGGGGGCTGGAGGAGGTTACAGAGATAGGGATGGGTGTAGGGGCTGGAGGAGGTTACAGAGATAGGGAGGGGTGTAGGGGGCTGGAGGACTTTACAGAGATAGTGAGGGGTGTCGGGGCTGGAGGAGGTTACAGAGATAGGGAGGGGTGTAGGGAATGGAGGAGGTTACAGAGATAGGGAGGGTTGCAGGGGCTGGAGGAGGTTACAGAGATAGGGAGGGTTGTTGGGGCTGGAGGAGGTTACAGAGATAGGGAGGAGTCTACTGGCTGGAGGAGGTTACAGAGATAGGGAGGGGTGTAGGGGCTGGAGGAGGTTACAGAGATAGGGAGGGGTGTAGGATCTGGAGGAGTTTACAGAGATAGGGAGGGGTGCAGGGGCTGGAGGAGGTTACAGACATAGGGAGGGTTGAAGGTGACTGGAGGAGGTTACAGAGATAGGGAGGGTTGAAGGTGACTGGAGGAGGTTACAGACATAGAGAGGTTTGTAGGGGTCTGGAGGTGTTTACAGAGATTGGGAGGTGTGTCGTGGCTGCACAAGGTTACAGAGATAGGGAGGGGTGAAGGGGATGGAGGAGATTACAGAGATAGGGAGGTTTGTAGGGGCTGGAGGAGGTTACAGAGATAGGAAGTGGTGTAGGGGCTGGAGGAGGTAACAGAGATAGGGAGGTTTGTAGGGGCTGGAGGAGGTTACAGAGATAGGGAGTGGTGTAGAGGGCTGGAGCAGGTTACAGAGATAGGGAGGGGTGTAGGGGCTGGAGGAGGTTACAGAGATAGGGAGGGGTGTAGGGGCTGGAGCAGGTTACAGAGATAGGGAGGGGTGTAGGGGCTGGAGGAGGTTACAGAGATAGGGAGGGGTGTAGGTTTCTGGAGGAGGTTACAGAGTTAGGGAGGGTTTTTGGGGGCTGGAGGAGGTTACAGAGATAGGGAGGGGTGTAGGGGCTGGAGGAGGTTACAGAGATAGGGAGGGGTGTAGGTTTCTGGAGGAGGTTACAGAGTTAGGGAGGGTTTTTGGGGGCTGGAGGAGGTTACAGAGATAGGGAGTGTGTAGGGGCTGGAGGAGGTTACAGAGATAGGGACCGGTGTAGGTGTCTGGAGGAGGTTACAGAGATAGGGAGGGGTGTAGGGGCTGGAGGACGTTACAGAAATAGTGAGGGTTTTATGGGCCTGGAGGAGGTTACAGAGATAGGGACGGTTGTAGGGGCTGGAGGAGGTTACAGAGATAGGGAGGGGTGTAGGGGCTGGAGGAGGTTACAGAGATAGTGAGTGGTGAAGGGGATGGAGGAGGTTAAAGAGATAGGGAGGGGTGTAGGGGCTGGAGGAGGTTAAAGAGATATGGAGGAATGTAGGGGGCTGGAGGAGGTTACAGAGATAGGGAGGGGTGTAGGGGGCTGGAGGAGGTTACAGAGATAGGAAGTGGTGTAGGGGCTGGAGCAGGTTACAGAGATAGGGAGGTTTGTAGGGGCTGGAGGAGGTTACAGAGATAGGGAGTGGTGTAGAGGGCTGGAGCAGGTTACAGAGATAGGGAGGGGTGTAGGGGCTGGAGGAGGTTACAGAGATAGGGAGGGGTGTAGGTTTCTGGAGGAGGTTACAGAGTTAGGGAGGGTTTTTGGGGGCTGGAGGAGGTTACAGAGATAGGGAGGGCTGTACGGGGCTGGAGGATGTTACAGAGAAAGGGAGGGGTGTATGCGCTGGAGGAGGTTACAGAGATAGGGAGGGGTGTAGGGGCTGGAGGACGTTACAGAAATAGTGAGGGTTTTATGGGCCTGGAGGAGGTTACAGAGATAGGGACGGTTGTAGGGGCTGGAGGAGGTTACAGAGATAGGGAGGGGTGTAGGGGGTTGGAGGAGGTTACAGAGATAAGGAGGTTTGTAGGGGCTGGAGGAGGTTACAGAGATAGGCAGGGTTGTAGGGGCTGGAGCAGTTTACAGAGATAGTGGGGGTTGTCGGAGCAGGAGGGTGTTTACGGAGATAGGGAGGGGTGTAGGGGGCAGGAAGAGTTTATAGAGATATGGAGGGGTGTAGGGGCTGGAGGAGGTTACAGAGATAGGGAGGGGTGTAGGGGCTGGAGGAGGTTACAGAGATAGGGAGGGGTGTCGGGAGCTGGAGGAGGTTACAGACATAGGGATGGGTTTAGGTGCTGGAGGAGGTTACAGAGATAGGGAGGGGTGTAGGGGATGGAGGATGTTACAGAGATAGGGAGGGTTTTAGGTGCTGGAGAAGGTTACAGAGATAGGGAGGGGTGTCGTGTGCTGGGGGAGTTTACAGAGATAGGGAGGGGTGTCTGGGCTGGAAGAGGTTACATAGATAGGGAGGGGTCAAGGGGCTGGTGGAGGTTACAGAGATAGGGAGGGTGTACGGGGCTGGAGGAGGTTACAGAGATAGGGAGGTGTGTAGAGACTGGAGGAGGTTACAGAGATAGGGAGGGTGTAGGGGTCTGGAGGAGGTTACAGAGATAGGGAGGGGTGTAGGGGCTGGAGGAGGTTACAGAGATAGGGAGGGGTGTAGGGGTTGGAGGAGGTTACAGAGATAGGGAGGGGTGTAGGGGCTTGAGGAGGTTACAGAGATAGGGAGGGGTGTATGGGACTGGAGGTGTTTCCAGTGATAGGGAGGGTGTAGGGGCTGGCAGAGGTTACAGAGATAGGGAGGGGTGTAGGGGGGTGGAGGAGATTACAGAGAAATGGAGGGGTGTAGGGGACTGGAGGAGGTTACAGAGATAGGGAGGGTTGTAGGGGCTGGAGGAGGTTACAGATATAGGGAGGGGTGTAGGGGCTGGAGGCGGTTACAGAGATAGGGAGGGGTGTAGGGGCTGGAGGAGCTTACAGGGATAGGGAGGGATTGGGGTCTGGAGGAGGTTACAGAGATAGGGAGGGGTGTAGGGGCTGGAGGAGGTTACAGAGATAGGGAGGGGTGTAGGGGTTGGAGGAGGTTACAGAGATAGGGAGGGGTGTAGGGGCTTGAGGAGGTTACAGAGATAGGGAGGGGTGTATGGGACTGGAGGTGTTTCCAGTGATAGGGAGGGTGTAGGGGCTGGCAGAGGTTACAGAGGTAGGGAGGGGTGTAGGGGGGTGGAGGAGATTACAGAGAAATGGATGGGTGTAGGGGTCTGGAGGAGGTTACAGAGATAGGGAGCGGTGTAGGGGTCTGAAGGAGGTTACAGAGATAGGGAGGGGTGTAGGGGCTGGAGGACGTTACAGAAATAGTGAGGGTTTTATGGGCCTGGAGGAGGTTACAGAGATAGGGAGGGTTGTAGGGGCTGGAGGAGGTTACAGAGATAGGGAGGGTTGTAGGGGCTGAAGAGGTTAGAGAGATAGGGACGGTTGTATGGGCTGGAGGAGGTTACAGAGATAGGGAAGGGTGTAGGAGGTTGGAGGAGGTTACAGAGATAGGGAGGTTTGTAGGGGCTGGAGGAGTTTACAGAGATAGGGAGGGTTGTAGGGGCTGGAGGAGGTTACAGAGATAGTGAGTGGTGTAGGAGCAGGAGGGTGTTTACGGAGATAGGGAGGGGTGTAGGGGGCAGGAAGAGTTTATAGAGATATGGAGGGGTGTAGGGGCTGGAGGAGGTTAGAGAGATAGGGAGGGTTGTAGGGGCTGAAGAGGTTAGAGAGATAGGGAGGGTTGTAGGGGCTGAAGAGGTTAGAGAGATAGGGATGGTTGTAGGGGCTGGAGGAGGTTACAGAGATAGGGAGGGGTGTAGGGGTTTGGAGGAGGTTACAGAGATAGGGAGGTTTGTAGGGGCTGGAGGAGGTTACAGAGATAGGGAGGGTTGTAGGGGCTGGAGCAGGTTACAGAGATAGTGAGGGGTGTAGGAGCAGGAGGGTGTTTACGGAGATAGGAAGGGGTGTAGGGGCTGGAGGAGGTTACAGAGATAGGGAGGGGTGTAGGGGCTGGAGGAGGTTACAGAGATATGGAGGGGTGTAGGGGCTGGAGGAGGTTACAGAGATAGGGAGTGTTGTAGGGGCTGGAGGAGGTTACAGAGATAGGGAGGGTTGTAGGGGCTGGAGGAGTTTACAGAGATAGGGAGGGGTGTAGGGGCTGAAGGAGTTTAAAGAGATAGGGAGGGGTGTAGGGGCTGGAGGAGATTATAGAGATAGGGATGGGTTTAGGTGCTGGACGATGTTACAGAGATAGGGAGGGGTGTAGGGGCTGGAGGAGGTTACAGAGAGAGGGAGGGTTGAAGGGGCTGAAGGACTTTACAGAGATAGGGAGGGGTGTAGGGGCTGGAGGAGGTTACAGACATAGGGATGGGTTTAGGTGCTGGAGGAGGTTACAGAGATAGGGAGGGGTGTAGGGGATGGAGGAGGTTACAGAGATAGGGAGGGGTGTAGGGGCTGGAGGAGTTTACAGAGATAGGGAGGGTTGTAGGGGCTGGAGGAGGTTACAGAGATAGGGAGGGGTGTAGGGGCTGAAGGAGTTTAAAGAGATAGGGAGGGGTGTAGGGGCTGGAGGAGGTTACAGAGATAGGGAGGGGTGTAGGGGCTGGAGGAGGTTACAGAGATAGGGAGGGGTGTCGGGAGCTGGAGGAGGTTACAGACATAGGGATGGGTTTAGGTGCTGGAGGAGGTTACAGAGATAGGGAGGGGTGTAGGGGATGGAGGATGTTACAGAGATAGGGAGGGTTGTAGGTGCTGGAGAAGGTTACAGAGATAGGGAGGGGTGTCGTGTGCTGGGGGAGTTTACAGAGATAGGGAGGGGTGTAGGTGCTGGAGGAGTTTACAGAGATAGTGGGGGTGTAGGGGATGGAGGAGCTTACAGAGATAGGGAGGCGTGTTTTGGGCTGGAGGAGGTTACAGAGATAGGGAGGGGTGTAGGGGGCTGGAAGAGGTTACAGAGATAGGGAGGGGTCAAGGGGCTGGAGGAGGTTACAGAGAAAGGGAGGGTTGGAGGGGCTGGTGGAGGTTACAGAGATAGGGAGGGTGTACGGGGCTGGAGGAGGTTACAGAGATAGGGAGGGATGTAGAGACTGTAGGAGGTTACAGAGATAGGGAGGGGTTTAGGGGCTGGAGGATTTTACAGAGATAGGGAGGGGTGTATGGGCTGGAGGAGGTTACAGAGATAGGGAAGGTGTAGGGGGCTGGAGGATTTTACAGAGATAGGGAGGGATGTAGGGGCTGGAGGAGGTTACAGAGATAGGGAGGGGTGTAGGGGCTTGAGGAGGTTACAGAGATAGGGAGGGGTGTATGGGACTGGAGGTGTTTCCAGTGATAGGGAGGGTGTAGGGAGATGGAGGAGGTTACAGAGATAGGGAGGGATATGGGGTCTGGAGGAGGTTACAGTGATAGGGAGGGGTTTAAGGGCCTGGAGGAGGTTACAGAGATAGGGAGGGTTTTATGTGCCTGGAGGAGGTTACAGAGATAGGGAGGGGTGTAGGGGCTGGAGGAGGTTACAGAGATAGGGAGGGGTGTATGCGTTGGAGGAGGTTACAGAGATAGGGAGGGTTTTATGTGCCTGGAGGAGGTTACAGAAACAGGGAGGGGTGTAGGGGCTGGAGGAGGTTACAGAGATAGGGAGGGGTGTATGCGCTGGAGGAGGTTACAGAGATAGGGAGGGGTTTAGGGTCTGGAGGAGGTTACAGAGATAGGGAGCGGTGTAGGGGTCTGGAGGAGGTTACAGAGATAGGGAGGGGTGTAGGGGCTGGAGGACGTTACAGAAATAGTGAGGTTTTTATGGGCCTGGAGGAGGTTACAGAGATAGGGAGGGTTGTAGGGGCTGGAGGAGGTTACAGAGATAGGGAGGGTTGTAGGGGCTGATGAGGTTAGAGAGATAGGGACGGTTGTAGGGGCTGGAGGAGGTTACAGAGATAGGGAGGGGTGTAGGGGGTTGGAGGAGGTTACAGAGATAGGGAGGGTTGTAGGGGCTTGAGGCGGTTACAGAGATAGGGAGGGTTGTAGGGGCTGGAGGAGGTTACAGAGATAGTGAGGGGTGTAGGAGCAGGAGGGTGTTTACGGAGATAGGGAGGGGTGTAGGGGGCAGGAAGAGTTTATAGAGATATGGAGGGGTTGAGGTACTGGAGGAGGTTACAGAGATAGGGAGGGTTGTAGGGGCTGGAGGAGGTTAGAGAGATAGGGAGGGGTGTAGGGGCTGGAGGAGGTTACAGAGATAGGGAGGGGTGTAGGTGCTGGAGGAGGTTACAGAATTAGGTAGGGTTGTATGCGCTGAAGGATTTTAAAGAGATAGGGAGGGTTGTAGGGGCTGGAGGAGGTTACAGAGATAGGGATGGGTTTAGGTGCTGGAGGAAGTTACAGAGATAGGGAGGGGTGTAGGGGCTGGAGGAGGTTACAGAGAGAGGGAGGGTTGAAGGGGCTGAAGGACTTTACAGAGATAGGGAGGGGTGTAGGGGCTGGAGGAGGTTACAGAGATAGGGAGGGGTGTCGGGAGCTGGAGGAGGTTACAGAGATAGGGAGGGGTGTCGGGGATGGAGGATGTTACAGAGATAGGGAGGGTTGTAGGTGCTGGAGAAGGTTACAGAGATAGGGAGGGGTGTAGGTGCTGGAGGAGTTTACAGAGATAGTGAGGCGTGTTGTGGGCTGGAGGAGGTTACAGAGATAGGGAGGGGTGTAGGGGGCTGGAAGAGGTTACAGAGATAGGGAGGGGTCAAGGGGCTGGAGGAGGTTACAGAGATAGGGAGTGGTGTAGGGGCTGGAGGAGGTTACAGAGATAGGGAGGATGTAGGGGGCTGGAAGAGGTTACAGAGATAGGGAGGGGTCAAGGGGCTGGAGGAGGTTACAGAGAAAGGGAGGGTTGGAGGGGCTGGTGGAGGTTTAGAGATAGGGAGGGTGTAGGGGGCTGGAGGAGGTTACAGAGATAGGGAGGGGTGTAGAGACTGGAGGAGGTTACAGAGATAGGGAGGGTGTAGGGGGCTGGAGGAGGTTACAGAGATAGGGAGGGGTGTAGGGGCTGGAGGAGGTTACAGAGATATGGAGGGGTGTAGGGGGCTGGAGGACTTTACAGAGATAGTGAGGTGTGTCGGGGCTGGAGTAGGTTACAGAGATAGGGAGGGGTGTAGGGGCTGGAGGAGTTTACAGAGATAGTGAGGTGTGTCGGGGCTGGAGGAGGTTACAGACATAGGGAGGGTTGCAGGGGCTGTAGGAGGTTACAGAGATAGGGAGGGGTGTAGGGGCTGGAGGAGGTTACAGAGATAGGGAGGGGTGTAGGGGCTGGAGGAGGTTACAGAGATAGGGAGGGGTGTAGGATCTGGAGGAGTTTACAGAGATAGGCAGGGGTGCAGGGGCTGGAGGAGGTTACAGAGATAGGGAAGCGTGTAAGGGCTGGAGGAGGTTACAGAGATATGGAGGTGTGTAGGATCTGGAGGAGGTTACAGAGATAGGGAGGGTTGAAGGTGACTGGAGGAGTTTACAGACATAGAGAGGTTTGTAGGGGTCTGGAGGTGTTTACAGAGATTGGGAGGTGTGTCGTGGCTGCACAAGGTTACAGAGATAGGGAGGGGTGTAGGGGCTGGAGGAGGTTACAGAGATAGTGAGTGGTGAAGGGGATGGAGGAGGTTAAAGAGATAGGGAGGGGTGTAGGGGCTGGTGGAGGTTACAGAGATATGGAGGGATGTAGGGGGCTGGAGGAGGTTACAGAGATAGGGAGGGTTGTAGGGGTGGAGGAGGTTACAGAGATGAGGAGGGGTGTAGGGGGCTGGAGGAGGTTACAGAGATAGGGAGGTTTGTAGGGGCTGGAGGAGGTTACAGAGATAGGGAGGGGTGTAGGGGCTGGAGCAGGTTACAGAGATAGGGAGGGGTGTAGGGGCTGGAGGAGGTTACAGAGATAGGGAGTGGTGTAGAGGGCTGGAGCAGGTTACTGAGATAGGGAGGGGTGTAGGGGCTGGAGGAGGTTACAGAGATAGGGAGGGGTGTAGGTTTCTGGAGGAGGTTACAGAGTTAGGGAGGGTTTTTGGGGGCTGGAGGAGGTTACAGAGATAGGGAGGGGTGTAGGGGCTGGAGGATGTTACAGAGAAAGGGAGGGGTGTATGCGCTGGAGGAGGTTACAGAGATAGGGAGGGGTGTAGGGGCTGGAGGAGGTTACAGAGATAGGGAGCGGTGTAGGGGTCTGGAGGAGGTTACAGAGATAGGGAGGGGTGTAGGGGCTGGAGGACGTTACAG
This sequence comes from Carcharodon carcharias, assembly GCF_017639515.1. Taxonomy (NCBI): domain Eukaryota; kingdom Metazoa; phylum Chordata; class Chondrichthyes; order Lamniformes; family Lamnidae; genus Carcharodon; species Carcharodon carcharias. Next base: position 4,575,909 of record NC_054493.1, on the reverse strand, counting down.
AAATAGTGAGGTTTTTATGGGCCTGGAGGAGGTTACAGAGATAGGGAGGGTTGTAGGGGCTGGAGAAGGTTACAGAGATAGGGAGGGTTGTAGGGGCTGAAGAGGTTAGAGAGATAGGGACGGTTGTATGGGCTGGAGGAGGTTACAGAGATAAGGAGGTGTGTAGGGGGTTGGAGGAGGTTACAGAGATAGGGAGGTTTGTAGGGGCTGGAGGAGGTTACAGAGATAAGGAGGGTTGTAGGGGCTGGAGGAGGTTACAGAGATAGTGAGGGGTGTAGCAGCAGGAGGGTGTTTATGGAGATAGGGAGGGGTGTAGGGGGCAGGAAGAGTTTATAGAGATATGGAGGGGTGTAGGGGCTGGAGGAGGTTACAGAGATAGGGAGGGTTGTAGGGGCTGGAGGTGGTTACAGAGATAGGGAGGGGTGTAGGGGCTGGAGGAGTTTACAGAGATAGTGAGGTGTGTCGGGGCTGGAGGAGGTTACAGAGATAGGGAGGGTTGTTGGGGCTGGAGGAGGTTACAGAGATAGGGAGGTGTGTAGGGGGCTGGTGGAGGTTACAGAGATAGGGAGGGGTCTAGAGGCTCGAGGAGGTTAGAGAGATAGGGAAGGGTTTAGCGGCTGGAGGAGGTTACAGACATAGGGAAGCGTGTAGGATCTGGAGGAGGTTACAGAGATAGGGAGGGTTGAAGGTGACTGGAGGAGGTTACAGAGATAGGGAGGGTTGAAGGTGACTGGAGGAGGTTACAGACATAGAGATGTTTGTAGTGGTCTGGAGGTGTTTACAGAGATTGGGAGGTGTGTCGTGGCTGCACAAGGTTACAGAGATAGGGAGGGGTGTAGGGGCTGGAGGAGGTTACAGAGATAGTGAGTGGTGAAGGGGCTGGAGGAGGTTACAGAGATATGGATGGATGTAGGGGGCTGGAGGAGGTTACAGAGATAGGGAGGGGTGTAGGGGTGTAGGAGGTTACAGAGATGAGGAGGGGTGTAGGGGGCTGGAGGAGGTTACAGAGATAGGGAGGTTTGTAGGGGCTGGAGGAGGTTACAGAGTTAGGGAGGGGTGTAGGGGCTGGAGCAGGTTACAGAGATAGGGAGGGGTGTAGGGGCTAGAGGAGGTTACAGAGATAGGGAGGTTTGTAGGGGCTGGAGGAGGTTACAGAGATAGGGAGGGGTGTAGGGGCTGGAGCAGGTTACAGAGATAGGGAGGGGTGTAGGGGCTGGAGGAGGTTACAGAGATAGGGAGGGGTGTAGGTTTCTGGTGGAGGTTACAGAGTTAGGGAGGGTTTTTGGGGGCTGGAGGAGGTTACAGAGATAGGGAGGGGTGTAGGTTTCTGGTGGAGGTTACAGAGTTAGGGAGGGTTTTTGGGGGCTGGAGGAGGTTACAGAGATAGGGAGTGGTGTAGCGGCTGGAGCAGGTTACAGATATAAGGAGGGGTGTAGGTTTCTGGAGGAGGTTACAGAGATAGGGATGGTTTTTGGGGGCTGGAGGAGGTTACAGAGATAGGGAGGGTTGTAGGGTTGGAGGAGGTTACAGAGCTAGGGAGGGTTGTATGGGCTGGAGGAGGTTACAGAGATAGGGAGGGGTATAATGGGATGGAGGAGGTTACAGGGATAGGGAGGGGTGTTGGGGCTGGAGGAGGTTACAGGGATATGGAGGGGTGTAGGGGTGGAGGAGGTTACAGAGATGAGGAGGGGTGTAGGGGGCTGGAGGAGGTTACACAGATAGGGAGGTTTGTAGGGGCTGGAAGATGTTACAGGATTAGGGAGGGGTGTAGGGGGATGGAGGAGGTTACAGAGATAGGGAGGTTTGTAGGGGCTGGAGGAGGTTACAGAGATAGGGAGGGGTGTAGGGGGCTGGAGGAGGTTACATAGATAGGGAGGGGTGTAGGGGGATGGAGGAGGTTACAGATATATGGAGGGGTGTATGTGCTGGAGGAGGTTACAGAGATAGGGAGTGGTGTAGGGGCTGGAGGATGTTACATATGTAGGGAGGCGTGGTGGGACTGGAGGAGGTTACAGAGATAGGAGGGTTGTAGGGTCTGTAGGAGGTTACAGGGATAGGGAGGGGTGTAGGGGGATGGAGGAGGTTACAGATATATGGAGGGGTGTATGTGCTGGAGGATGTTACATAGATAGGGAGGGGTGGTGGGGCTGGAGGTGGTTACAGATGAGAGGCGGACGATTGAAGAGGTTCTTAAATTGGAGTCTGAGACCTCTGCCTCGTAATGGAGCGAAGGAGGGTCCCCTCGACCCTCGCTGCTCGGGAGGGTTTGTTAGGGACAGGGTTGTGTGGGGGATGCGCAGCTGGTGAGGGAACTGAGGCCTAGTCCTCATTGAGGAGAAGCAGTCGGGGGTGGAAGTCGGATCGAGCTCTCACCGAGAGACCTCTCTGTTCAATGTCGAAATCGGAACGTTTATTTAGCAAGCGACACGAGAGGGGGGGCCGCGGAGAATACGACAGTTACTGTTAAAACCACAGGTCATATGAGAAACAGAAAGAGAGAGAGAGAGAGTGAGATAGGGGGAGAGAGTGAGAGAGAGACAGAGGAATAGAGACACACAGAGAGAGAGAGAGAGAGAGAGAGATAAAAAGGGAGAGATAGAGAGAGAGTAAGAGAGATTGAGATGGGGAGACAGATAGAGATATATAGAGAGAGAAAAAGAGGGATTCAGAGAGACAGAGAGAAGCAGAGACGTGAAGACAGATGGAGGGAGGGATAGAGAGACAAAGCAAGAGGGAGGGAGAGATGGATGGTTTGGAAAAGACAGAGAATGAGAGGAAGGCAGAAAGAGAGAGAGAGAGGGTGTAGTTGCAGAATGATAGAGAGGGAGAGAAAGAGAGATTGGGATAGAGAGACAGACAAAGTGAGAGAGGGAGAGAGCGGGAGAGAGAGACAGAGAAAGAAACAGGCACAGAGAGAGACAGGCAGAGAGACAGACAGAGCGAGAGAGAGAGAGAAACAGGGATAGACAAAGAGAGAGAGAGACAGAGAGAAAGATGGGCAGAGGGATATAGGTACAGCACGGGGTTAGATACAGAGTAAATCTAGCACTGCACTGTCCCCATCAAACACTCCCAGGACACATACAGCACGGGGTTAGATACAGAGTAAATCTCCCTCAACACTGTCCCCATCTAACACTCCCAGGACAGGTACAGCACGGGGTTAGATACAGAGTAAATCTCCCTCTACACTGTCCCCATCTAACACTCCCAGGACACATACAGCACGGGGTTAGATACAGAGTAAATCTCCCTCTACACTGTCCCCATCAAACACTCCCAGGACAGGTACAACACGGTGTTAGATACAGAGTAAATCTCCCTCAACAATGTCCCCATCAAATACTCACAGGGTAGGTATAGCACGGGGTTAGAAACAGAGTAAATCTCCCTCTAAACTCTCCACATCAAACCCTCCCAGGGAAGTTACAGCACAGGGTTAGATACAGAGTAAATGTCCCTCTACACTGTCCCCATCAAACACTCACAGGACAGGTACAGCAAAGGGTTAAAAACATATTAAAGCTCCATATACAGAGTCCACATCAAACAGACCCAGGAAGATACAGCACGGGGTTAGAAAGAGAGTAAAGATCCCTCTGCACAGTCCCCACCAAACACTCCCAGGACAGGAGTGTGTATAACAGGATTGAGAGTCCCAGCACTGACTGTGTGCGTATAACAGGACTGAGTGTTCCAGCACTGACTGTGTGTGTATAACAGGAATGAGTGTCCCAGCACTGACTGTGTGTGTATAACAGGACTGAGTGTCCCAGCACTGACTGTGTGTGTATAACAGGACTGAGTGTCCCAGCACTGACTGTGTGTGTATAACAGGACTGAGTGTCACAGCAATGAGTGTGTGTGTATAACAGAACTCAGAGTCCCAGCACTGACTGAGGGTGTATAACAGGACTGAGTGACCCAGCACTGACTGTGTGTGTATAAAAGGACTAAGAATCCTAGCATTGAATCTGTGGATATAACAGGAGTGGGTGTCGCAGCACTGACTGTGTGTGTATAACAGGACTGAGTATCCAAGCACTGACTGTGTGTGTATAAAAGGATTGAGAATCCAAGCACTGACTGTGTGTGTATAACAGGACAGAGTGTCCCAACACTGACTTTTTGAGTATAACAGGACTGAGTGACCCAGCACTGATGTGTGTGTATAACACGACTGAGTGTCCCAGCACTGACTGTGTGTATAACAGGACTGAGTGTCCCAGCACTGACTGTGCGTGTATAACACGACTGAGTGTCCCAGAACTGACAGGGTCTGTATAACACGACTGAGTGTCCCAGCATTGAATGTCTGTGTATAAAAGGACTGAGTGTCACAGCACTGATTGTGAGTATAACAGGACTGAGTGTCCCAGCACTGAATCTGTGTATAACAGGACTGAGTGTACCAAAACTGACTGTGTGTATATAACAGGACTGAGTGTCGCAGCACTGACTGTGTGTGTATAACAGGATTGAGTGCACCAGCACTGACTTTGTGTGTGTAACAGGAGTGAGTATCCCAGCACTGACTGTGTGTGTATAACAGGACTGAGTGTCCCAGCACTGACGGTGTGTGTATAACAGGACTGAGTGTACCAGCACTGAATGTGTGTGTACAACAGGACAGAGTGTCACAGCACTGACTGTGTGAGTAAAGCAGGACTGAGTGTCCCAGCACAAACTGTGTGTGTATAAAAGGACTGAGAATCCTAGCACTGAATCTGTGTGTATAACAGGAGTGGGTGTCGCAGCACTGAATGTGTGCGTATAACAGGACTGAGTGTTCCAGCACTGACTGTGTGTGTATAACAGGACTGAGTGTTCCAGCACTGACTGTGTGTGTATAACAGGAATGAGTGTCCCAGCACTGACTGTGTGTGTATAACAGGACGGAGTGTCCCAGCACTGACTGTGTGTGTATAACAGGACTGAGTGTCACAGCAAAGAGTGTGTGTGTATAACAGAACTGAGAGTCCCAGCACTGATTGAGGGTGTATAACAGGACTGAGTGTCCCAGCACTGACTGTGTGTGCATAACAGGACTGAGAATACTAGCACTGAATCTGTGTATATAACAGGAGTGGGTGTCGCAGCACTGAATGTGTGTGTATAACAGGACTGAGTATCCAAGCACTGACTGTGTGTGTATAACAGGACAGAGTGTCCCAACACTGACTTTTTGAGTATAACAGGACTGAGTGACCCAGCACTGATGTGTGTGTATAACAGGACTGAGTGTCCCATCACTGACTGTGTGTATAACAGGACTGAGTGTCCCAGCACTGACTGTGCGTGTATAACACGACTGAGAGTCCCAGAACTGACAGTGTCTTTATAACACGACTGAGTGTCCCAGCATTGAATGTCTGTGTATAAAAGGACTGAGTGTCACAGCACTGATTGTGAGTATAACAGGACTGAGTGTCCCAGCACTGAATCTGTGTATAACAGGACTGAGTGTCCCAGCACTGACCGTGTGTATATAACAGGACTGAGTGTCGCAGCACTGACTGTGTGTGTATAACAGGATTGAGTGTACCAGCACTGACTGTGTGTGTGTAACAGGACTGAGTATCCCAGCACTGACTGTGTGTGTATAACAGGACTGAGTGTCCCAGCACTGACGGTGTGTGTATAACAGGACTGAGTGTACCAGCACTGAATGTGTGTGTACAACAGGACAGAGTGTCCCAGCACTGACTGTGTGTGTAAAGCAGGACTGAGTGTCCCAGCACTGACTGTGTGTGTATAAAAGGACTGAGAATCCTAGCACTGAATCTGTGTGTATAACAGGAGTGGGTGTCGCAACACTGAATGTGTGCGTATAAGAGGACTGAGAGTTCCAGCACTGACTTTGTGTGTATAACAGGACTGAGTGTTCCAGCACTGACTGTGTGTGTATAACAGGAATGAGTGCCCCAGCACTGAATGTGTGTGTATAACAGGACAGAGTGTCCCAGCACTGACTGTGTGTGTATAACAGGACTGAGTGTCCCAGCACTGACTGGGTGTGTATAACAGGACTGAATATCCAAGCACTGACTGTGTGTGTATAACAGGACTGAGTGTCACAGCAATGAGTGTGTGTGTATAACAGAACTGAGAGTCCCAGCACTGACTGAGGGTGTATAACAGGACTGAGTGTCCCAGCACTGACTGTGTGTGTATAACAGGACTGAGAATACTAGCACTGAATCTGTGTATATAACAGGAGTGGGTGTCGCAGCACTGAATGTGTGTGTATAACAGGACTGAGTGTCCCAGCACTGACTGTGTGTGTATAACAGGACTGAGTATCCAAGCACTGACTGTGTGTGTATAACAGAACTGAGTATCCAAGCACTGACTGTGTGTGTATAACAGGACAGAGTGTCCCAACACTGACTTTTAGAGTATAACAGGACTGAGTGACACAGCACTGATGTGTGTGTATAACACGACTGAGTGTCCCAGCACTGACTGTGTGTATAACAGGACTGAGTGTCCCAGCACTGACTGTGCGTGTATAACACGACTGAGTGTCCCACAACTGACAGAGTGTGTATAACAGGACTGAGTGTCCCAGCACTGAATCTGTGTATAACAGGACGGAGTGTCCCAGCACTGACTGTGGGTGTATAACAGGACTGAGTGTCCCAGCACTGAATGTGTGTGTGTAACAGGAATGAGATTCCTAGCACTGACTGTGTGTGTGTAACACGACTGAGTGTCCCAGCACTGACTGTGCATGTATAACACGACTGAGTGTCCCAGAAGTGACAGTGTAGGTATAACACGACTGAGTGTCCCAGCATTGAATGTCTGTGTATAACAGGACTGAGTGTCACAGCACTAATTGTGAGTATAACAGGACTGAGTGTCCCAGCACTATTTCTGTGTATAACAGGACTGTGTGTCCCAGCACTGACTGTGTGTGTATAACCGGACTGAGTGTCCCAGCACTGAATCTGTGTATAACAGGACTGAGTGTCCCAGCACTGACTGTGGGTGTATAACAGGACTGAGTGTCCCAGCACTGAATGTGTGTGCATAACAGGACTGAGTGTCGCGGCACTGACCGTGTGTATATAACAGGACTGAGTGTCGCAGCACTGACTGTGTGTGTATAACAGGATTGAGTGTACCAGCACTGACTGTGTGTGTGTAACAGGACTGAGTATCCCAGCACTGACTGTGTGTGTATAACAGGACTGAGTGTCCCAGCACTGACGGTGTGTGTATAACAGGACTGAGTGTACCAGCACTGAATGTGTGTGTACAACAGGACAGAGTGTCCCAGCACTGACTGTGTGTGTAAAGCAGGACTGAGTGTCCCAGCACTGACTGTGTGTGTATAAAAGGACTGAGAATCCTAGCACTGAATCTGTGTGTATAACAGGAGTGGGTGTCGCAACACTGAATGTGTGCGTATAAGAGGACTGAGAGTTCCAGCACTGACTTTGTGTGTATAACAGGACTGAGTGTTCCAGCACTGACTGTGTGTGTATAACAGGAATGAGTGCCCCAGCACTGAATGTGTGTGTATAACAGGACAGAGTGTCCCAGCACTGACTGTGTGTGTATAACAGGACTGAGTGTCCCAGCACTGACTGGGTGTGTATAACAGGACTGAATATCCAAGCACTGACTGTGTGTGTATAACAGGACTGAGTGTCACAGCAATGAGTGTGTGTGTATAACAGAACTGAGAGTCCCAGCACTGACTGAGGGTGTATAACAGGACTGAGTGTCCCAGCACTGACTGTGTGTGTATAACAGGACTGCGAATACTAGCACTGAATCTGTGTATATAACAGGAGTGGGTGTCGCAGCACTGAATGCGTGTGTATAACAGGACTGAGTGTCCCAGCACTGACTGTGTGTGTATAACAGGACTGAGAATCCAAGCACTGACTGTGTGTGTATAACAGGACTGAGTATCCAAGCACTGACTGTGTGTGTATAACAGGACAGAGTGTCCCAACACTGACTTTTAGAGTATAACAGGACTGAGTGACACAGCACTGATGTGTGTGTATAACACGACTGAGTGTCCCACAACTGACAGAGTGTGTATAACAGGACTGAGTGTCCCAGCACTGAATCTGTGTATAACAGGACGGAGTGTCCCAGCACTGACTGTGGGTGTATAACAGGACTGAGTGTCCCAGCACTGAATGTGTGTGTGTAACAGGAATGAGATTCCTAGCACTGACTGTGTGTGTGTAACACGACTGAGTGTCCCAGCACTGACTGTGCATGTATAACACGACTGAGTGTCCCAGAAGTGACAGTGTAGGTATAACACGACTGAGTGTCCCAGCATTGAATGTCTGTGTATAACAGGACTGAGTGTCACAGCACTAATTGTGAGTATAACAGGACTGAGTGTCCCAGCACTATTTCTGTGTATAACAGGACTGTGTGTCCCAGCACTGACTGTGTGTGTATAACCGGACTGAGTGTCCCAGCACTGAATCTGTGTATAACAGGACTGAGTGTCCCAGCACTGACTGTGGGTGTATAACAGGACTGAGTGTCCCAGCACTGAATGTGTGTGCATAACAGGACTGAGTGTCGCGGCACTGACTGTGTGTATATAACAGGACTGATTGTCGCAGCACTGACTGTGTGTGTATAACAGGACTGAGTGTACCAGCACTGACTGTGTGTGTGTAACAGGACTGAGTATCCCAGCACTGACTGTGTGTGTATAACAGGACTGAGTGTCCCAGCACTGACGGTGTGTGTATAACAGGACTGAGTGTACCAGCACTGAATGTGTGTGTACAACAGGACAGAGTGTCCCAGCACTGACTGTGTGTGTAAAGCAGGACTGAGTGTCCCAGCACTGACTGTGTGTGTATAAAAGGACTGAGAATCCTAGCACTGAATCTGTGTGTATAACAGGAGTGGGTGTCGCAGCACTGAATGTGTGCGTATAACAGGACTGAGTGTTCCAGCACTGACTGTGTGTGTATAACAGGACTGAGTGCTCCAGCACTGACTGTGTGTGTATAACAGGAATGAGTGTCCCAGCACTGACTGTGTGTGTATAACAGGACGGAGTGTCCCAGCACTGACTGTGTGTGTATAACAGGACTGAGTGTCACAGCAAAGAGTGTGTGTGTATAACAGAACTGAGAGTCCCAGCACTGATTGAGGGTGTATAACAGGACTGAGTGTCCCAGCACTGACTGTGTGTGCATAACAGGACTGAGAATACTAGCACTGAATCTGTGTATATAACAGGAGTGGGTGTCGCAGCACTGAATGTGTGGTAAAACAGGACTGAGTATCCAAGCACTGACTGTGTGTGTATAACAGGACAGAGTGTCCCAACACTGACTTTTTGAGTATAACAGGACTGAGTGACCCAGCACTGATGTGTGTGTATAACAGGACTGAGTATCCCAGCACTGACTGTGTGTATAACAGGACTGAGTGTCCCAGCACTGACTGGGTGTGTATAACAGGACTGAGTATCCAAGCACTGACTGTGTGTGTATAACAGGACTGAGTGTCACAGCAATGAGTGTGTGTGTATAACAGAACTGAGAGTCCCAGCACTGACTGAGGGTGTATAACAGGACTGAGTGTCCCAGCACTGACTGTGTGTGTATAACAGGACTGAGAATACTAGCACTGAATCTGTGTATATAACAGGAGTGGGTGTCGCAGCACTGAATGTGTGTGTATAACAGGACTGAGTGTCCCAGCACTGACTGTGTGTGTATAACAGGACTGAGTATCCAAGCACTGACTGTGTGTGTATAACAGGACTGAGTATCCAAGCACTGACTGTGTGTGTATAACAGGACAGAGTGTCCCAACACTGACTTTTAGAGTATAACAGGACTGAGTGACACAGCACTGATGTGTGTGTATAACACGACTGAGTGTCCCAGCACTGACTGTGTGTATAACAGGACTGAGTGTCCCAGCACTGACTGTGCGTGTATAACACGACTGAGTGTCCCAGAACTGACAGTGTGTGTATAACAGGACTGAGTGTCCCAGCACTGAATCTGTGTATAACAGGACGGAGTGTCCCAGCACTGACTGTGGGTGTATAACAGGACTGAGTGTCCCAGCACTGAAAGTGTGTGTGTAACAGGAATGAGATTCCTAGCACTGACTGTGTGTGTGTAACACGACTGAGTGTCCCAGCACTGACTGTGCGTGTATAACACGACTGAGTGTCCCAGCATTGAATGTCTGTGTATAACAGGACTGAGTGTCACAGCACTGATTGTGAGTATAACAGGACTGAGTGTCCCAGCACTCTTTCTGTGTATAACAGGACTGTGTGTCCCAGCACTGACTGTGTGTGTATAACCGGACTGAGTGTCCCAGCACTGAATCTGTGTATAACAGGACTGAGTGTCCCAGCACTGACTGTGTGTGTATAACAGGACTGAGTGTCCCAGCACTGAATGTGTGTGCATAACAGGACTGAGTATCGCGGCACTGACTGTGTGTATATAACAGGACTGATTGTCGCAGCACTGACTGTGTGTGTATAACAGGACTGAGTGTACCAGCACTGACTGTGTGTGTGTAACAGGACTGAGTATCCCAGCACTGACTGTGTGTGTATAACAGGACTGAGTGTCCCAGCACTGACTGTGTGTGTATAACAGGACTGAGTGTACCAGCACTGACTGTGTGTGTGTAACAGGACTGAGTATCCCAGCACTGACTGTGTGTGTATAACAGGACTGAGTGTCACAGCAAAGAGTGTGTGTGTATAACAGAACTGAGAGTCCCAGCACTGACTGTGTGTGTATAACAGGACTGAGTGTCCCAGCACTGACTGTGTGTGTATAACAGGACTGAGTGTCCCAGCACTGACTGTGTGTGTATAACAGGACTGAGTGTCACAGCAATGAGTGTGTGTGTATAACAGAACTCAGAGTCCCAGCACTGACTGAGGGTGTATAACAGGACTGAGTGACCCAGCACTGACTGTGTGTGTATAAAAGGACTAAGAATCCTAGCATTGAATCTGTGGATATAACAGGAGTGGGTGTCGCAGCACTGACTGTGTGTGTATAACAGGACTGAGTATCCAAGCACTGAATGTGTGTGTATAAAAGGACTGAGAATCCAAGCACTGACTGTGTGTGTATAACAGGACAGATTGTCCCAACACTGACTTTTAGAGTATAACAGGACTGAGTGACACAGCACTGATGTGTGTGTATAACACGACTGAGTGTCCCAGCACTGACTGTGTGTATAACAGGACTGAGTGTCCCAGCACTGACTGTGCGTGTATAACACGACTGAGTGTCCCAGAACTGACAGGGTCTGTATAACACGACTGAGTGTCCCAGCATTGAATGTCTGTGTATAAAAGGACTGAGTGTCACAGCACTGATTGTGAGTATAACAGGACTGAGTGTCCCAGCACTGAATCTGTGTATAACAGGACTGAGTGTACCAAAACTGACTGTGTGTATATAACAGGACTGAGTGTCGCAGCACTGACTGTGTGTGTATAACAGGATTGAGTGCACCAGCACTGACTTTGTGTGTGTAACAGGAGTGAGTATCCCAGCACTGACTGTGTGTGTATAACAGGACTGAGTGTCCCAGCACTGACGGTGTGTGTATAACAGGACTGAGTGTACCAGCACTGAATGTGTGTGTACAACAGGACAGAGTGTCACAGCACTGACTGTGTGTGTAAAGCAGGACTGAGTGTCCCAGCACAAACTGTGTGTGTATAAAAGGACTGAGAATCCTAGCACTGAATCTGTGTGTATAACAGGAGTGGGTGTCGCAGCACTGAATGTGTGCGTATAACAGGACTGAGTGTTCCAGCACTGACTGTGTGTGTATAACAGGACTGAGTGCTCCAGCACTGACTGTGTGTGTATAACAGGAATGAGTGTCCCAGCACTGACTGTGTGTGTATAACAGGACGGAGTGTCCCAGCACTGACTGTGTGTGTATAACAGGACTGAGTGTCACAGCAAAGAGTGTGTGTGTATAACAGAACTGAGAGTCCCAGCACTGATTGAGGGTGTATAACAGGACTGAGTGTCCCAGCACTGACTGTGTGTGCATAACAGGACTGAGAATACTAGCACTGAATCTGTGTATATAACAGGAGTGGGTGTCGCAGCACTGAATGTGTGTGTATAACAGGACTGAGTATCCAAGCACTGACTGTGTGTGTATAACAGGACAGAGTGTCCCAACACTGACTTTTTGAGTATAACAGGACTGAGTGACCCAGCACTGATGTGTGTGTATAACAGGACTGAGTATCCCAGCACTGACTGTGTGTATAACAGGACTGAGTGTCCCAGCACTGACTGTGCGTGTATAACACGACTGAGAGTACCAGAACTGACAGTGTCTTTATAACACGACTGAGTGTCCCAGCATTGAATGTCTGTGTATAAAAGGACTGAGTGTCACAGCACTGATTGTGAGTATAACAGGACTGAGTGTCCCAGCACTGAATCTGTGTATAACAGGACTGAGTGTCCCAGCACTGACAGTGTGTATATAACAGGACTGAGTGTCGCAGCACTGACTGTGTGTGTATAACAGGATTGAGTGTACCAGCACTGACTGTGTGTGTGTAACAGGACTGAGTATCCCAGCACTGACTGTGTGTGTATAACAGGACTGAGTGTCCCAGCACTGACGGTGTGTGTATAACAGGACTGAGTGTACCATCACTGAATGTGTGTGTACAACAGGACAGAGTGTCCCAGCACTGACTGTGTGTGTAAAGCAGGACTGAGTGTCCCAGCACTGACTGTGTGTGTATAAAAGGACTGAGAACCCTAGCACTGAATCTGTGTGTATAACAGGAGTGGGTGTCGCAACACTGAATGTGTGCGTATAAGAGGACTGAGAGTTCCAGCACTGACTTTGTGTGTATAACAGGACTGAGTGTTCCAGCACTGACTGTGTGTGTATAACAGGAATGAGTGCCCCAGCACTGAATGTGTGTGTATAACAGGACAGAGTGTCCCAGCACTGACTGTGTGTGTATAACAGGACTGAGTGTCCCAGCACTGACTGGGTGTGTATAACAGGACTGAGTATCCAAGCACTGACTGTGTGTGTATAACAGGACTGAGTGTCACAGCAATGAGTGTGTGTGTATAACAGAACTGAGAGTCCCAGCACTGACTGAGGGTGTATAACAGGACTGAGTGTCCCAGCACTGACTGTGTGTGTATAACAGGACTGAGAATACCTAGCACTGAATCTGTGTATATAACAGGAGTGGGTGTCGCAGCACTGAATGTGTGTGTATAACAGGACTGAGTGTCCCAGCACTGACTGTGTGTGTATAACAGGACTGAGTATCCAAGCACTGACTGTGTGTGTATAACAGGACTGAGTATCCAAGCACTGACTGTGTGTGTATAACAGGACAGAGTGTCCCAACACTGACTTTTAGAGTATAACAGGACTGAGTGAACAGCACTGATGTGTGTGTATAACACGACTGAGTGTCCCAGCACTGACTGTGTGTATAACAGGACTGAGTGTCCCAGCACTGACTGTGCGTGTATAACACGACTGAGTGTCCCAGAACTGACAGAGTGTGTATAACAGGACTGAGTGTCCCAGCACTGAATCTGTGTATAACAGGACGGAGTGTCCCAGCACTGACTGTGGGTGTATAACAGGACTGAGTGTCCCAGCACTGAATGTGTGTGTGTAACAGGAATGAGATTCCTAGCACTGACTGTGTGTGTGTAACACGACTGAGTGTCCCAGCACTGACTGTGCATGTATAACACGACTGAGTGTCCCAGAAGTGACAGTGTAGGTATAACACGACTGAGTGTCCCAGCATTGAATGTCTGTGTATAACAGGACTGAGTATCACAGCACTAATTGTGAGTATAACAGGACTGTGTGTCCCAGCACTATTTCTGTGTATAACAGGACTGTGTGTCCCAGCACTGACTGTGTGTGTATAACCGGACAGAGTGTCCCAGCACTGAATCTGTGTATAACAGGACTGAGTGTCCCAGCACTGACTGTGGGTGTATAACAGGACTGAGTGTCCCAGCACTGAATGTGTGTGCATAACAGGACTGAGTGTCGCGGCACTGACTGTGTGTATATAACAGGACTGATTGTCGCAGCACTGACTGTGTGTGTATAACAGGACTGAGTGTACCAGCACTGACTGTGTGTGTGTAACAGGACTGAGTATCCCAGCACTGACTGTGTGTGTATAACAGGACTGAGTGTCCCAGCACTGACGGTGTGTGTATAACAGGACTGAGTGTACCAGCACTGAATGTGTGTGTACAACAGGACAGAGTGTCCCAGCACTGACTGTGTGTGTAAAGCAGGACTGAGTGTCCCAGCACAAACTGTGTGTGTATAAACGGACTGAGAATCCTAGCACTGAATCTGTGTGTATAACAGGAGTGGGTGTCGCAACACTGAATGTGTGCGTATAAGAGGACTGAGTGTTCCAGCACTGACTTTGTGTGTATAACAGGACTGAGTGTTCCAGCACTGACTGTGTGTGTATAACAGGAATGAGTGCCCCAGCACTGAATGTGTGTGTATAACAGGACAGAGTGTCCCAGCACTGACTGTGTGTGTATAACAGGACTGAGTGTCCCAGCACTGACTGGGTGTGTATAACAGGACTGAGTATCCAAGCACTGACTGTGTGTGTATAACAGGACTGAGTGTCACAGCAATGAGTGTGTGTGTATAACAGAACTGAGAGTCCCAGCACTGACTGAGGGTGTATAACAGGACTGAGTGTCCCAGCACTGACTGTGTGTGTATAACAGAACTGAGAGTCCCAGCACTGACTGAGGGTGTATAACAGGACTGAGTGTCCCAGCACTGACTGTGTGTGTATAACAGGACTGAGAATACTAGCACTGAATCTGTGTATATAACAGGAGTGGGTGTCGCAGCACTGAATGTGTGTGTATAACAGGACTGAGTGTCCCAGCACTGACTGTGTGTGTATAACAGGACTGAGTATCCAAGCACTGACTGTGTGTGTATAACAGGACTGAGTATCCAAGCACTGACTGTGTGTGTATAACAGGACAGAGTGTCCCAACACTGACTTTTAGAGTATAACAGGACTCAATGACCCAGCACTGACTGTGTGTGTATAACACGACTGAGTGTCCCAGCACTGACTGTGTGTATAACAGGACTGAGTGTCCCAGCACTGACTGTGCGTGTATAACACGACTGAGTGTCCCAGAACTGACAGTGTGTGTATAACAGGACTGAGTGTCCCAGCACTGAATCTGTGTATAACAGGACGGAGTGTCCCAGCACTGACTGTGGCTGTATAACAGGACTGAGTGTCCCAGCACTGAATGTGTGTGTGTAACAGGAATGAGATTCCTAGCACTGACTGTGCGTGTGTAACACGACTGAGTGTCCCAGCACTGACTGGGTGTGTATAACAGGACTGAGTATCCAAGCACTGACTGTGTGTGTATAACAGGACTGAGTGTCACAGCAATGAGTGTGTGTGTATAACAGAACTGAGAGTCCCAGCACTGACTGAGGGTGTATAACAGGACTGAGTGTCCCAGCACTGACTGTGTGTGTATAACAGAACTGAGAGTCCCAGCACTGACTGAGGGTGTATAACAGGACTGAGTGTCCCAGCACTGACTGTGTGTGTATAACAGGACTGAGAATACTAGCACTGAATCTGTGTATATAACAGGAGTGGGTGTCGCAGCACTGAATGTGTGTGTATAACAGGACTGAGTGTCCCAGCACTGACTGTGTGTGTATAACAGGACTGAGTATCCAAGCACTGACTGTGTGTGTATAACAGGACTGAGTATCCAAGCACTGACTGTGTGTGTATAACAGGACAGAGTGTCCCAACACTGACTTTTAGAGTATAACAGGACTGAGTGACACAGCACTGATGTGTGTGTATAACACGACTGAGTGTCCCAGCACTGACTGTGTGTATAACAGGACTGAGTGTCCCAGCACTGACTGTGCGTGTATAACACGACTGAGTGTCCCAGAACTGACAGTGTGTGTATAACAGGACTGAGTGTCCCAGCACTGAATCTGTGTATAACAGGACGGAGTGTCCCAGCACTGACTGTGGCTGTATAACAGGACTGAGTGTCCCAGCACTGAATGTGTGTGTGTAACAGGAATGAGATTCCTAGCACTGACTGTGCGTGTGTAACACGACTGAGTATCCCAGCACTGACTGTGCGTGTATAACACGACTGAGTGTCCCAGAAGTGACAGTGTAGGTATAACACGACTGAGTGTCCCAGCATTGAATGTCTGTGTATAACAGGACTGAGTGTCACAGCACTGATTGTGAGTATAACAGGACTGAGTGTCCCAGCACTCTTTCTGTGTATAACAGGACTGTGTGTCCCAGCACTGACTGTGTGTGTATAACCGGACTGTGTGTCCCAGCACTGAATGTGTGTATAACAGGACTGAGTGTCCCAGCACTGACTGTGTGTGTATAACAGGACTGAGTGTCCCAGCACTGAATGTGTGTGCATAACGGGACTGAGTGTCGCGGCACTGACTGTGTGTATATAACAGGACTGATTGTCGCAGCACTGACTGTGTGTGTATAACAGGACTGAGTGTACCAGCACTGACTGTGTGTGTGTAACAGGACTGAGTATCCCAGCACTGACTGTGTGTGTATAACAGGACTGAGTGTCCCAGCACTGACTGTGTGTGTATAACAGGACTGAGTGTACCAGCACTGACTGTGTGTGTGTAACAGGACTGAGTATCCCAGCACTGACTGTGTGTGTATAACAGGACTGAGTGTCACAGCAAAGAGTGTGTGTGTATAACAGAACTGAGAGTCCCAGCACTGACTGTGTGTGTATAACAGGACTGAGTGTCCCAGCACTGACTGTGTGTGTATAACAGGACTGAGTGTCCCAGCACTGACTGTGTGTGTATAACAGGACTGAGTGTCACAGCAATGAGTGTGTGTGTATAACAGAACTCAGAGTCCCAGCACTGACTGAGGGTGTATAACAGGACTGAGTGACCCAGCACTGACTGTGTGTGTATAAAAGGACTAAGAATCCTAGCATTGAATCTGTGGATATAACAGGAGTGGGTGTCGCAGCACTGACTGTGTGTGTATAACAGGACTGAGTATCCAAGCACTGAATTGTGTGTATAAAAGGACTGAGAATCCAAGCACTGACTGTGTGTGTATAACAGGACAGAGTGTCCCAACACTGACTTTTAGAGTATAACAGGACTGAGTGACACAGCACTGATGTGTGTGTATAACACGACTGAGTGTCCCAGCACTGACTGTGTGTATAACAGGACTGAGTGTCCCAGCACTGACTGTGCGTGTATAACACGACTGAGTGTCCCAGAACTGACAGGGTCTGTATAACACGACTGAGTGTCCCAGCATTGAATGTCTGTGTATAAAAGGACTGAGTGTCACAGCACTGATTGTGAGTATAACAGGACTGAGTGTCCCAGCACTGAATCTGTGTATAACAGGACTGAGTGTCCCAAAACTGACTGTGTGTATATAACAGGACTGTGTGTCGCAGCACTGACTGTGTGTGTATAACAGGATTGAGTGCACCAGCACTGACTTTGTGTGTGTAACAGGAGTGAGTATCCCAGCACTGACGGAGTGTGTATAACAGGACTGAGTGTACCAGCACTGAATGTGTGTGTACAACAGGACAGAGTGTCACAGCACTGACTGTGTGTGTAAAGCAGGACTGAGTGTCCCAGCACAAACTGTGTGTGTAAAAAAGGACTGAGAATCCTAGCACTGAATCTGTGTGTATAACAGGAGTGGGTGTCGCAGCACTGAATGTGTGCGTATAACAGGACTGAGTGTTCCAGCACTGACTGTGTGTGTATAACAGGACTGAGCGTTCCAGCACTGACTGTGTGTGTATAACAGGAATGAGTGTCCCAGCACTGACTGTGTGTGTATAACAGGACGGAGTGTCCCAGCACTGACTGTGTGTGTATAACAGAACTGAGTGTCCCAGCACTGACTGGGTGTGTATAACAGGACTGAGTATCCAAGCACTGACTGTGTGTGTATAACAGGACTGAGTGTCACAGCAAAGAGTGTGTGTGTATAACAGAACTGAGAGTCCCAGCACTGACTGAGGGTGTATAACAGGACTGAGTGTCCCAGCACTGACTGTGTGTGTATAACAGGACTGAGAATACTAGCACTGAATCTGTGTATATAACAGGAGTGGGTGTCGCAGCACTGAATGTGTGTGTATAACAGGACTGAGTATCCAAGCACTGACTGTGTGTGTATAACAGGACAGAGTGTCCCAACACTGACTTTTTGAGTATAACAGGACTGAGTGACCCAGCACTGATGTGTGTGTATAACAGGACTGAGTGTCCCAGCACTGACTGTGTGTATAACAGGACTTTGTGTCCCAGCACTGACTGTGCGTGTATAACACGACTGAGTGTCCCAGAACTGACAGTGTCTTTATAACACGACTGAGTGTCCCAGCATTGAATGTCTGTGTATAAAAGGACTGAGTGTCACAGCACTGATTGTGAGTATAACAGGACTGAGTGTCCCAGCACTGAATCTGTGTATAACAGGACTGAGTGTCCCAGCACTGACAGTGTGTATATAACAGGACTGAGTGTCGCAGCACTGACTGTGTGTGTATAACAGGATTGAGTGTACCAGCACTGACTGTGTGTGTGTAACAGGACTGAGTATCCCAGCACTGACTGTGTGTGTATAACAGGACTGAGTGTCCCAGCACTGACGGTGTGTGTATAACAGGACTGAGTGTACCAGCACTGAATGTGTGTGTACAACAGGACAGAGTGTCCCAGCACTGACTGTGTGTGTAAAGCAGGACTGAGTGTCCCAGCACTGACTGTGTGTGTATAAAAGGACTGAGAATCCTAGCACTGAATCTGTGTGTATAACAGGAGTGGGTGTCGCAACACTGAATGTGTGCGTATAAGAGGACTGAGTGTTCCAGCACTGACTTTGTGTGTATAACAGGACTGAGTGTTCCAGCACTGACTGTGTGTGTATAACAGGAATGAGTGCCTCAGCACTGAATGTGTGTGTATAACAGGACAGAGTGTCCCAGCACTGACTGTGTGTGCATAACAGGACTGAGTGTCCCAGCACTTACTGGGTGTGTATAACAGGACTGAGTATCCAAGCACTGACTGTGTGTGTATAACAGGACTGAGTGTCACAGCAATGAGTGTGTGTGTATAACAGAACTGAGAGTCCCAGCACTGACTGAGGGTGTATAACAGGACTGAGTGTCCCAGCACTGACTGTGTGTGTATAACAGGACTGAGAATACTAGCACTGAATCTGTGTATATAACAGGAGTGGGTGTCGCAGCACTGAATGTGTGTGTATAACAGGACTGAGTGTCCCAGCACTGACTGTGTGTGTATAACAGAACTGAGTATCCAAGCACTGACTGTGTGTGTATAACAGGACTGAGTATCCAAGCACTGACTGTGTGTGTATAACAGGACAGAGTGTCCCAACACTGACTTTTAGAGTATAACAGGACTGAGTTACACAGCACTGATGTGTGTGTATAACACGACTGAGTGTCCCAGCACTGACTGTGTGTATAACAGGACTGAGTGTCCCAGCACTGACTGTGCGTGTATAACACGACTGAGTGTCCCAGAACTGACAGTGTGTGTATAACAGGACTGAGGGTTCCAGCACTGACTGTGTGTATATAACAGGACTGAGTGTCCCAGCACAAACTGTGTGTGTATAACAGGACTGAGTGTACCAGCACTGAATGTTGTGTATAACAGGTCAGAGAGTCCCAGCACTGACTGTGTGTATAATAGGACAGAGTGTCCCAGCACTGACTGTGTGTAAAGCAGGACTGAGTGTCCCAGAACTGACTGTGTGTGTATAAAAGGACTGAGAATCCTAGCACTGAATCTGTGTGTATAACAGGACTGAGTGTCCCAGCACTGATTGTGTGTGTATAACAGGACTGAGGGTCCCAGCACTGACTGTGTTTGTATAACAGGACTGAGTATCCAAGCACTGACTGTGGGAGTATAACAGGACTGAGTGTCACAGCAAAGAGTGTTTGTGTATAACAGAACTGAGAGTCCCAGCACTGACTGAGGGTGTATAACAGGACTGAGTGTCCCAGCACTGACTGTGTGTGTATAAACGGAATGAGAATCCTAGCACTGTATCTGTGTATATAACAGGAGTGGGTGTCGCAGCACTGAATGTGTGTGTATAACAGGACCGAGTATCCAAGCACTGACTGTGTGTGTATAACAGGACTGAGTATCCAAGCACTGATTGTGTGTGTATAACAGGACTGAGTGTACCAGCACTGAATGTGTGGGTATAACAGGACTGAGAGTCCCAGCACTGACTGTGTCTATAACAGGACGGAGTGTCCCAGCACTGACTGTGTGTGTATAAAAGGACTGAGAATCCTAGCACTGAATCTGTGTGTATAACAGGAGTGGGTGTCGCAGCACTGAATGTGTGTGCATAACAGGACTGAGTATCCAAGCACTGACAGCGTCTGTATAACAGGACTGAGTATCCAAGCACTGACTGTGTGTGTATAACAGGACAGAGTGTCCCAACACTGACTTTTTGAGTATAACAGGACTGAGTGACCCAGCACTGATGAGTGTGTATAACAGGACTGTGGGTCCCAGCACTGACTGTGTGTATAACAGGACTGAGTGTCCCAGCATTGACTGTGCGTGTATAACACGACTCAGTGTCCCAGAACTGACTGTGTCTGTATAACACGACTGAGTGTCCCAGCATTGAATGTCTGTGTATAACAACACTGAGTGTCACAACAGTGATTGTGTGTATAATGGGACTGAGTGTCCCCGCACTGACTGTGTGTGTATAACAGGACTGAGTGTCCCAGCACTGACTGTGTGTGTATAACAGGACTGAGTGTGCCAGCACTGAATGTGTGTGTGTAACAGGAATGAGATTCCTAGCACTGACTGTGTGTGTGTAACAGGACTGTTTGTCCCAGCAATGATTATGTCTGTATAAAAGGACTGAGGGTCCCAGCTGTGAGTATATTTGTATTAAAGGACTGAGTATCCCAGCGCTGACTGTGGGTATTAAAGGACAGAATGTCACAGGACTGACGTTGTGTGTATAACAGGACTGACTGTCCCAGCACTGAATGTGTGTAAAACAGGACTGAGTATCCCAGCACTGACTGTGTGTGTATAACAGGACTGAGTGACCCAGCACTGCCTGTGTGTGTTTAACAGGACTGAGTGTCCCAGCACTGACTGTGTGTTTAACAGGACTGATTGTCCCAGCACTGACTAAGTGTGTGTAACAGGACTGAGTGTCCCAGCACTGACTGTGTGTGTATAACAGGACTGAGAGTCCCAGCACTGACTGTCTGTATAACAGGACAGAGTGTCCCAGCACTGAATCTGTGTGCATAACAGGAGTGGGTGTCGCAGCACTGAATGTGTGTGTATAACAGGACTGAGAATCCAAGTACTGACAGCGGGTGTATAACAGGACTGAGTATCCAAGCACTGACTGTGTGTGTATAACAGGACAGAGTGTCCCAACACTGACTTTTTGAGTATAACATGACTGAGTGACCCAGCACTGATGTGTGTGTATAACAGGACTGAGTGTCCCAGCACTGATGTGTGTATAACAGGACTGAGTGTCCCAGCACTGACTGTGCGTGTATAACACGACTGAGTGTCCCAGAACTGACTGTGTCTGTATAACACGACTGAGTGTCCCAGCACTGAATGTCTGTGTATAACAGGACTGAGTTTCACAACAGTGATTGTGTGTATAACAGGACTGAGTGTCCCAGCACTGACTGTGTGTGTATAACAGGACTGAGCGTCCCAGCACTGAATGTGTGTGTGTAACAGGAATGAGATTCCTAGCACTGACTGGCTGTGTGTAAAAGGACTGTGTGTCCCAGCAATGATTATGTCTGTATAAAAGGACTGAGGGACCCAGCTGTGAGTATATTTGTATTAAAGGACTGAGTATCCCAGCGCTGACTGTGGGTATAAAAGGACAGAATGTCACAGGACTGACGTTGTGTGTATAACAGGACAGACTGTCCCAGCACTGAATGTGTGTAAAACAGGACGGAGTATCCCAGCACTGACTGTGTGTGTATAACAGGACTGAGGGACCCAGGACTGCCTGTGTGTGTTTAACAGGACTGAGTGTCCCAGCAATGACTGTGTGTTTAACAGGACTGATTGTCCCAGCACTGACAAAGTGTGTGTAACAGGACTGAGTGTCCCAGCACTGACTGTGTGTGTATAACAGGACTGAGTGTCCCAGCACTGACTGTGTGTGTATAACAGGTCTGAGTGTCCCAGCACTGACTGTGTGTGTATAACAGGACTGAGAGTCACAGCACTGACTGTGTGTGTATAACAGGACAGAGTGTCCCAGCACTGACTGAGTGTGTCTAACAGGACTGTGTGTCCCAGCAATGATTATGTCTGTATAAAAGGACAGAGGGTCCCAGCTGTGAGTATATTTGTACAAAAGGACTGAGTATCCCAGCGCTGACTGTGGGTATAAAAGGACAGAATGTCACAGGACTGACGTTGTGTGTATAACAGGACTGACTGTCCCAGCACTGAATGTGTGTAAAACAGAACGGAGTATCTCAGCACTGACTGTGTGTGTATAACAGGTCTGAGTGTCCCAGCACTGACTGTGTGTTAACAGCACTGAGTGTCCCAGCACTGACTGTGGGTGTATAACAGGACTGAGTGTCCCAGCACTGACAGTGTGTTTATAACAGGAAAGAGTGTCACAGCACTGACTAAGTGTGTGTAACAGGACTGAGTGTCCCAGCACTGACAGTGTGTGTATAACAGGACTGATTGTCCCAGCACTGACTGTGTGTGTATAACAGGACTGAGTGTCCCAGCAATGACAGTGTGTGTATAACAGGACTGAGTGTCCCAGCACTGACAGTGTGGGTATAACAGGACTGAGTGTCCCAGCACTGACTGTGTGTGTGTAACAGTACTGACTGTCCCAGCACTGACTGTGAGTGTATAACACGTCTGAGTGTCCCAGCACTGTCTGCGATGTGTATAACACGACTGAAAGTCGCAGCAATGACTGAGTGTATAACAGGACTGAGTGCCCCAGCACTGACTGTGTGTATAACAGGACTGAGTGTCCCAGCACTGACTGTGTGTGTATAACAGGACTGAGTGTCCCAGAACTGACTGTGTGTGTATAATAGGACTGAGTGTCCCAGCACTGACAGTGTGTGTATAACAAGACTGAGTGTCCCATGCACTGAATGTGTGTGTATAACAGGACTGAGTGTCACAGCACTGACTGTGTGTGTATAACAGGACTGAGTTTCCCAGCACTGACTGTGTGTGTATAACAGGACTGAATGTCCCAGCACTGACTGTGTGTATAACAGGACTGAGTGTCCCAGCACTGACAGTGTGTTTATAACAAGACTGAGAGTCCCAGCACTGAATGTGTGTATATAACAGGACTGAGTATCCAAGCACTGACTGTGTGTGTTTAACAGGACAGAGTGTCCCAACACTGACTTTTTGAGTATAACAGGACTGAGTGACCCAGCACTGATGAGTGTGTATAACAGGACTGTGTGTCCCAGCACTGACTGTGTGTATAACAGGACTGAGTGTCCCAGCATTGACTGTGCGTGTATAACACGACTCAGTGTCCCAGAACTGACTGTGTCTGTATAACACGACTGAGTGTCCCAGCAATGACTGTGTGTATAACGGGACTGAGTGTCCCAGCATTGACTGTGCGTGTATAACAGGACTGAGTGTCCCAGCACTGACTGTGTGTGTATAACAGGACTGAGTGTCCCAGCACTGAATGTGTGTGTGTAACAGGAATGAGATTCCTAGCACTGACTGTGTGTGTGTAACAGGACTGTTTGTCCCAGCAATGATTATGTCTGTATAAAAGGACTGAGGGTCCCAGCTGTGAGTATATTTGTATTAAAGGACTGAGTATCCCAGCGCTGACTGTGGGTATAAAAGGACAGAATGTCACAGGACTGACGTTGTGTGTATAACAGGACTGACTGTCCCAGCACTGAATGTGTGTAAAACAGGACGGAGTATCCCAGCACTGACTGTGTGTGTATAACAGGACTGAGTGACCCAGCACTGCCTGTGTGTGTTTAACAGGACTGAGTGTCCCAGCACTGACTGTGTGTTTAACAGGACTGATTGTCCCAGCACTGACTAAGTGTGTATAACAGGTCTGAGTGTCCCAGCACTGACTGTGTGTTAACAGCACTGAGTGTCCCAGCACTGACTGTGGGTGTATAACAGGACTGAGTGTCCCAGCACTGACAGTGTGTTTATAACAGGAAAGAGTGTCACAGCACTGACTAAGTGTGTGTAACAGGACTGAGTGTCCCAGCACTGACAGTGTGTGTATAACAGGACTGATTGTCCCAGCACTGACTGTGTGTGTATAACAGGACTGAGTGTCCCAGCAATGACAGTGTGTGTATAACAGGACTGAGTGTCCCAGCACTGACTGTGTGGGTATAACAGGACTGAGTGTCCCAGCACTGACTGTGTGTGTGTAACAGTACTGACTGTCCCAGCACTGACTGTGAGTGTATAACACGTCTGAGTGTCCCAGCACTGTCTGCGATGTGTATAACACGACTGAAAGTCGCAGCAATGACTGAGTGTATAACAGGACTGAGTGCCCCAGCACTGACTGTGTGTATAACAGGACTGAGTGTCCCAGCACTGACTGTGTGTGTATAACAGGACTGAGTGTCCCAGAACTGACTGTGTGTGTATAATAGGACTGAGTGTCCCAGCACTGACAGTGTGTGTATAACAAGACTGAGTGTCCCATGCACTGAATGTGTGTGTATAACAGGACTGAGTGTCACAGCACTGACTGTGTGTGTATAACAGGACTGAGTTTCCCAGCACTGACTGTGTGTGTATAACAGGACTGAATGTCCCAGCACTGACTGTGTGTGTATAACAGGACTGAGTGTCCCAGCACTGACAGTGTGTTTATAACAAGACTGAGAGTCCCAGCACTGAATGTGTGTGTATAACAGGACTGAGTGTCCCAGCACTGACTGTGTGTGTATAACAGGACTGAGTGTCCCAGCACTGACTGTGTGTGTATAACAGGACTGAGTGTCCCAGAAATGACATTGTGTGTATAACAGGACAGAGTGACCCAGCACTGTCTGTGTGAGCATAACAGGACAGAGTGTCCCAGCACTGACTGTGTGGGTTAAACAGGACTGAGTATTCCAGCACTGACTGTGTGTATAACAGGTCTGAGTGTCCCAGAAATGACTGTGTGTGTGTAACAGGAATGAGATTCCTAGCACTGACTGTGTGTGTGTAACAGGACTGTGTGTCCCAGCAATGATTATGTCTGTATAAAAGGACTGAGGGTCCCAGCTGTGAGTATATTTGTATTAAAGGACTGAGTATCCCAGCGCTGACTGTGGGTATAAAAGGACAGAATGTCACAGGACTGACGTTGTGTGTATAACAGGACTGAGTGTCACAGCACTGACTGTGTGGGTATAACAGGACAGAGTGTCCCAGCACTGACTGAGTGTGTCTAACAGGACTGAGTGTCCCAGCACTGACTGTGTGTGTGTAACAGGACAGAGTGTCCCAGCACTGACTGTGTGTGTATAACAGGACTGAGTGTCCCAGCACTGTACGTGTGTATAACAGGAATAAATGTCCAAGCACTAAATGTGCGTATATAACAGGACTGAGTGTCGCAGCACTGACTGTGTGTGTCTTAAAGGACTGAGTGTCCCAGAACTGACTGTGTGAGTGTGTAAAAGGAATGAGTGTAAAAGCACTGACTGTGTGTGTATAACAGGATTGAGTGTCCCAGCACTGACTGTGTGGGTATAACAGGACTGAGTGTCCCAGCACTGACTCTGTGAATAACAGGAGTAAATGTCCAAGCTCAAAATGTACTTATATAACAGGACTGAGTGTCCCAGCGCTACCTGTGTGTGTATAACAGGACTGAGTGTCCCAGCACTGAATGTGTGTGTGTAACCGGAATGAGAATCCGAGCACTGACTGTGTGTGTGTCTAACAGCACTGTGTGTCCCAGCAATGATTATGTCTGTATAAAAGGACTGAGGGTCCCAGCTGTGAGTATATTGGTATAAAAGGACTGAGTATCCCAGCGCTGACTGTGGGTATAAAAGGACAGAATGTCACAGGACTGACGTTGTGTGTATAACTGGACTGACTGTCCCAGCACTGAATGTGTGTAAAACAGAACGGAGTATCTCAGCACTGACTGTGTGTGTATAACAGGTCTGAGTGACACAGCACTGCCTGTGTGTGTTTAACAGGACTGAGTGTCCCAGCACTGAATGAGTGTGTATAACAGGACTGAGTATCACAGCACTGACTGTGTGTGTAGAACAGGACTGAGTGTCCCAGCACTGAATGTGTGTATATAACAGGACTGAGTATCCAAGCACTGACTGTGTGTGTATAACAGGACAGAGTGTCCCAACACTGACTTTTTGAGTATAACAGGACTGAGTGACCCAGCACTGATGAGTGTGTATAACAGGACTGTGTGTCCCAGCACTGACTGTGTGTATAACAGGACTGAGTGTCCCAGCATTGACTGTGCGTGTATAACACGACTCAGTGTCCCAGAACTGACTGTGTCTGTATAACACGACTGAGTGTCCCAGCAATGACTGTGTGTATAACGGGACTGAGTGTCCCAGCATTGACTGTGCGTGTATAACAGGACTGAGTGTCCCAGCACTGACTGTGTGTGTATAACAGGACTGAGTGTCCCAGCACTGAATGTGTGTGTGTAACAGGAATGAGATTCCTAGCACTGACTGTGTGTGTGTAACAGGACTGTTTGTCCCAGCAATGATTATGTCTGTATAAAAGGACTGAGGGTCCCAGCTGTGAGTATATTTGTATTAAAGGACTGAGTATCCCAGCGCTGACTGTGGGTATAAAAGGACAGAATGTCACAGGACTGACGTTGTGTGTATAACAGGACTGACTGTCCCAGCACTGAATGTGTGTAAAACAGGACGGAGTATCCCAGCACTGACTGTGTGTGTATAACAGGAC
Source organism: Carcharodon carcharias (assembly GCF_017639515.1). Lineage (NCBI taxonomy): Eukaryota > Metazoa > Chordata > Chondrichthyes > Lamniformes > Lamnidae > Carcharodon > Carcharodon carcharias. Next base: position 4,548,768 of record NC_054493.1, on the reverse strand, counting down.
TGAGTGACCCAGCACTGCCTGTGTGTGTTTAACAGGACTGAGTGTCCCAGCACTGACTGTGTGTTTAACAGGACTGATTGTCCCAGCACTGACTAAGTGTGTGTAACAGGACTGAGTGTCCCAGCACTGACTGTGTGTGTATAACAGGACTGAGAGTCCCAGCACTGACTGTCTGTATAACAGGACAGAGTGTCCCAGCACTGAATCTGTGTGCATAACAGGAGTGGGTGTCGCAGCACTGAATGTGTGTGTATAACAGGACTGAGAATCCAAGCACTGACAGCGGGTGTATAACAGGACTGAGTATCCAAGCACTGACTGTGTGTGTATAACAGGACAGAGTGTCCCAACACTGACTTTTTGAGTATAACATGACTGAGTGACCCAGCACTGATGTGTGTGTATAACAGGACTGAGTGTCCCAGCACTGATGTGTGTATAACAGGACTGAGTGTCCCAGCACTGACTGTGCGTGTATAACACGACTGAGTGTCCCAGAACTGACTGTGTCTGTATAACACGACTGAGTGTCCCAGCACTGAATGTCTGTGTATAACAGGACTGAGTTTCACAACAGTGATTGTGTGTATAACAGGACTGAGTGTCCCAGCACTGACTGTGTGTGTATAACAGGACTGAGCGTCCCAGCACTGAATGTGTGTGTGTAACAGGAATGAGATTCCTAGCACTGACTGGCTGTGTGTAAAAGGACTGTGTGTCCCAGCAATGATTATGTCTGTATAAAAGGACTGAGGGACCCAGCTGTGAGTATATTTGTATAAAGGACTGAGTATCCCAGCGCTGACTGTGGGTATAAAAGGACAGAATGTCACAGGACTGACGTTGTGTGTATAACAGGACTGACTGTCCCAGCACTGAATGTGTGTAAAACAGGACGGAGTATCCCAGCACTGACTGTGTGTGTATAACAGGACTGAGGGACCCAGGACTGCCTGTGTGTGTTTAACAGGACTGAGTGTCCCAGCAATGACTGTGTGTTTAACAGGACTGATTGTCCCAGCACTGACAAAGTGTGTGTAACAGGACTGAGTGTCCCAGCACTGACTGTGTGTGTATAACAGGACTGAGTGTCCCAGCACTGACTGTGTGTGTATAACAGGTCTGAGTGTCCCAGCACTGACTGTGTGTGTATAACAGGACTGAGAGTCACAGCACTGACTGTGTGTGTATAACAGGACAGAGTGTCCCAGCACTGACTGAGTGTGTCTAACAGGACTGTGTGTCCCAGCAATGATTATGTCTGTATAAAAGGACAGAGGGTCCCAGCTGTGAGTATATTTGTACAAAAGGACTGAGTATCCCAGCGCTGACTGTGGGTATAAAAGGACAGAATGTCACAGGACTGACGTTGTGTGTATAACAGGACTGACTGTCCCAGCACTGAATGTGTGTAAAACAGAACGGAGTATCTCAGCACTGACTGTGTGTGGATAACAGGTCTGAGTGTCCCAGCAGTGACTGTGTGTTAACAGCACTGAGTGTCCCAGCACTGACTGCGATGTGTATAACACGACTGAAAGTCGCAGCAATGACTGAGTGTATAACAGGACTGAGTGCCCCAGCACTGACAGTGTGTATAACAGGACTGAGTGTCGCAGCACTGACTGTGTGTGTTTAACAGGACTTGGTGTCCCAGCACTAACTATGTGTGCATAACAGGACTTACAGTCCCTGCACTGACTGTGTGTTTGCATAACAGGACTGAGTGTCCCAGCACTGACTGTGCGTGTGTAACAGGACTGAGTATCCCACCACTGACTGTGAGTTTGTATCACAGGACTGAGTGTCACAGCACTGACTGTGTGTGTTAATAGGACTGAGTATCCCGGCCCTGACTGGGTGTTTGTATAACAGGACTGAGTGTCCCAGCACTGACTGTGTGTGTATAACAGGACAGAGTGTCCCAGCACTGATTGTGTGTGTATAACAGATCGGATTATCCCAGCCCTCCCTGTGTGGGTATAACAGGACTAAGTTTCCCAGCACTGAATGTGTGTGTATAACAGTACTGAGTTTGTGTGTATAACAGTACTGATTTTCCCAGCACTGACAATGTGTGTGTAACAGGACTGAGTGTTCCAGCACTGACTGTGTGTGTATAACAGGACTGAGTGTACAAGCACTGATCATGTGTATATAAAAGGGCTGAGTGTGTGTGTATAACAGGACTGAGTGTCCCAGCACTGACTGTGTGTGTGTAACAGGACTGAGTATCCCAGCACTGACTGTGTGTTTGTATAACAGGACTGAGTGTCCCAGCACTGACTGTGTGTGTATAACAGGACTGAGTGTCCCAGCACTGACTATGTGTGTATAACAGGACTGAGTGTCCAGGCACTGACTTGGTGTTTATAACAGGACTGAGTGTCGCATCACAAACTGTGTGCGTGTGACAGGACTGAGTGTCCCAGCACTGACTGTGTATGTATAACCGGACTGAGTGTACCAGCAATTACTGTGTGTATAACAGGACTGAGTGTCCCAGCACTGACTTGGTGTTTATAACGGGACTGAGTGTCCCAGCTCTGACTGTGTGTGTATAACAGGACTGAGTGTCCCAGCACTGACTGTGTGTACATAACAGGACTGAGTGTCCAGCACTGACTGTGTGTGTTTAACAGGACTGTGTGTCCCAGCACAAACTATGTGTGTATAAAAGGAGTTACTGTCCCAGCACTGACTGTGTGTTTGCATAACAGGACTGAGTGTCCCAGCACTGACTGTGTGTGTGTAACAGGACTGAGTATCCGACCACTGACTGTGAGTTTGTATCACAGGACTGAGTGTCCCAGCACTGACATTGTGTGTATAACAGGACTGATTGTCCCAGCACTGACTGTGTCTATGTTTAACAGGACAGACGGTCCCAGCTCTGACTGTGTGTGTATAACAGGACTGAGTGTCCCGGCACTGACTGTGTGTGTAAAACAGGACTGAGTGTCCCAGCTCTGACTTTGTGTGTAACAGGACTGAGTGTCCCAGCACTGAATGTGTGTATATCACAGGACAGAGTGTCCCAGCACTGACTGTGTGTATGTAACAGGATTGACTGTCCCAGCACTGACTGTGTGTGTATAACACGTCACAGGGTCCGAGCACTGACTGCGATGTGTATAACACGACTGAAAGTCGCAGCAATGACTGGGTGTATAACAGGACTGAGTGCCCCAGCACTGACTGTGTGTATAACAGGACTGAGTGTCCCAGCACTGACTGTGTGTGTATAAAAGGACTGAGTGTCCCAGCACTGACTGCGTGTGTATAACAGGACTGAATGTCCCAGCACTGACTGTTTGTGTATAACAACAGAGTGTCCCAGCACTGAATGTGTGAGTATAACAGGACTGAGTGACCTAGCACTGACTTTGTGAGAATAACAGGACAGAGTGTACCAGCACTGACTGTGTGTGTGTAACAGGACTGAGTATCCCAGCACTGACTGTGTGTTTGTATAACAGGACTGAGTGTCGCAGCACTGACTGTGTGTTTGTATAACAGGAAATGAGTGTCCCAGCACTGACTGTGTGTGTATAACAGGACTGAGTGTCCCAGCACTGACTGTGTGTGTATAACAGGACTGAGTGTCCCAGCACTGACTGTGTGTGTATAACAGGACTGAGTGTCCCAGCACTGACTGTGTGTGTATAACAGGACTGAGTGACCCAGCACTGTCTTTGTGAGAAAAACAGGACAGAGTGTCCCAGCACTGACTGTGTGTGTGTAACAGGACTGAGTGTCCCAGCACTGACTGTGTGTGTATAACAGGACTGAGTGACCCAGCACTGTCTTTGTGAGAAATACAGGACAGAGTGTCCCAGCACTGACTGTGTGTGTGTAACAGGACTGAGTATCCCAGCACTGACTGTGTGTTTGTATAACAGGACTGAGTGTCCCAGCACTGACTGTGTGTTTGTATAACAGGACTGAGTGTCCCAGCACTGACTGTGTGTGTATAACAGGACTGAGTGTCCCAGCACTGACTGTGTGTGTATAACAGGACTGAGTGTCGCAACACTGACCGTGTGTGTTTAACAGGACTGAGTGTCCCAGAACTGACTGTGTGTGTATAACAGGACTGAGTGTCCCAGCACTGACTGTGTGTATATAACAGGACTGAGTGTCCAGCACTGACTGTGTGAGTATAACTGGATTGAGGGTCCGTGCGCAGACTATGTGTGTAACAGTCCTGAGTGTCGCAGCACTGACTGTGTGTGTTTAACAGGACTTGGTGTCCCAGCACTAACTATGTGCGCATAACAGGACTTACAGTCCCTGCACTGACTGTGTGTTTGCATAACAGGACTGAGTGTCCCAGCACTGACTGTGTGTGTGTAACAGGACTGAGTATCCCAGCACTGACTGTGAGTTTGTATCACAGGACTGAGTGTCCCAGCCCTGACTGTGTGTGTATAACAGGACTGAGTGTCCCTGCACTGACTGTGTGTGTATAACAGGACAGAGTGTCCCAGCACTGACTGTGTGTGTATAACAGATTGGAATATCCCAGCCCTTCCTGTGTGGGTATAACAGGACTAAGATTCCCAGCACTGAATGTGTGTGTATAACAGTACTGAGTTTGTGTGTATAACAGTACTGATTTTCCCAGCACTGACAATGTGTGTGTAACAGGACTGAGTGTGTGTGTATAACAGGACTGAGTGTTCCAGCAATGACTGTGTGTGTGTAACAGGACTGAGTGTTCCAGCACTGACTGTGTGTGTATAACAGGACTGAGTGCCCCTGCACTGACTGTGTGTGTATAACAGGACTGAGTGTCCCAGCACTGACTGTGTTTGAATAACAGGACTGAGTGTCCCAGCACTGACTGTGTGTGTGTAACAGGACTGAGTGTTCCAGCACTGACTGTGTGTGTATAACAGTACTGAGTGTCCCAAAACTGACTGTGTGTGTATAACAGGACTGAGTGTCCAAGCACTGATCATGTGTATATAAAAGGGCTGAGTGTGTGTGTATAACAGGACTGAGTGTCCCAGCACTGACTGTGTGTGTGTAGCAGGACTGAGTATCCCAGCACTGACTGTGTGTTTGTATAACAGGACTGAGTGTCCCAGCACTGACTGTGTTTGTATAACAGGACTGAGTGTCCCAGCACTGACTGTGTGTGTATAACAGGACTGAGTGTCCCAGCACTGACTTTGTGTGTATAACAGGACTGAGTGTCCAGCCACTGACTTGGTGTTTATAACAGGACTGAGTGTCGCATCACAAACTGTGTGTGTGTGACAGGACTGAGGGTCCCAGCACTGACTGTGTATGTATAACCGGACTGAGTGTCCCAGCAATTACTGTGTGTATAACAGGACTGAGTGTCCCAGCACTGAATTGGTGTTTATAACAGGACTGAGTGTCCCAGCACTGACTGTGTGTGTATAACAGGACTGAGTGTCCAGCACTGACTGTGTGTGTTTAACAGGACTGTGTGTCCCAGCACAAACTATGTGTGTATAACAGGAGTTACTGTCCCAGCACTGACCGTGTGTTTGCATAACAGGACTGAGTGTCCCAGCACTGACTGTGTGTGTATAACAGGACTGAGTGTCCCAGCACTGACTGTGTGTGTATAACAGGACTGAGTGTCGCAACACTGACTGTGCGTGTTTAACAGGACTGAATGTCCCAGAACTGACTGTGTGTGTATAACAGGACTGAGTGTCCCAGCACTGACTGTGTGTGTATAACAGGATTGACTGTCCCAGCACTGACTGTGTATGTATAACCGGACTGAGTGTCCAGCACTGACTGTGTGAGTATAACTGGATTGAGGGTCCCTGCGCAGACTATGTGTGTAACAGTCCTGAGTGTCGCAGCACTGACTGTGTGTGTTTAACAGGACTTGGTGTCCCAGCACTAACTATGTGTGCATAACAGGACTTACAGTCCCTGCACTGACAGTGTGTTTGCATAACAGGACTGAGTGTCCCAGCACTGACTGTGTGTGTGTAACAGGACTGAGTATCCCACCACTGACTGTGAGTTTGTATCACAGGACTGAGTGTCACAGCACTGACTGTGTGTGTGTAATAGGACTGAGTATCCCGGCCCTGACTGGGTGTTTGTATAACAGGACTGAGTGTCCCAGCACTGACTGTGTGTGTATAACAGGACAGAGTGTCCCAGCACTGATTGTGTGTGTATAACAGATCGGATTATCCCAGCCCTCCCTGTGTGGGTATAACAGGACTAAGTTTCCCAGCACTGAATATGTGTGTATAACAGTACTGAGTTTGTGTGTATAACAGTACTGATTTTCCCAGCACTGACAATGTGTGTGTAACAGGACTGAGTGTTCCAGCACTGACTGTGTGTGTATAACAGGACTGAGTGTCCAAGCACTGATCATGTGTATATAAAAGGGCTGAGTGTGTGTGTGTAACAGGACTGAGTATCCCAGCACTGACTGTGTGTTTGTATAACAGGACTGAGTGTCCCAGCACTGACTGTATGTGTATAACAGGACTGAGTGTCCCAGCACTGACTGTGTGTGTATAACAGGACTGAGTGTCCCAGCACTGACTTTGTGTGTATAACAGGACTGAGTGTCCAGGCACTGACTTGGTGTTTATAACAGGACTGAGTGTCGCATCACAAACTGTGTGTGTGTGACAGGACTGAGTGTCCCAGCACTGACTGTGTATGTATAACCGGACTGAGTGTACCAGCAATTACTGTGTGTATAACAGGACTGAGTGTCCCAGCACTGACTTGGTGTTTATAACAGGACTGAGTGTCCCAGCACTGACTGTGTGTGTATAACAGGACTGAGTGTCCCAGCACTGACTGTGTGTACATAACAGGACTGAGTGTCCAGCACTGACTGTGTGTGTTTAAAGGACTGTGTGTCCCAGCACAAACTATGTGTGTATAAAAGGAGTTACTGACCCAGCACTGACTGTGTGTTTGCATAACAGGACTGAGTGTCCCAGCACTGACTCTGTGTGTGTAACAGGACTGAGTATCCCACCACTGACTGTGAGTTTGTATCACAGGACTGAGTGTCCCAGCACTGACATTGTGTGTATAATAGGACTGATTGTCCCAGCACTGACTGTGTCTATGTTTAACAGGACAGACGGTCCCAGCTCTGACTGTGTGTGTATAACAGGACTGAGTGTCCCGGCACTGACTGTGTGTGTAAAACAGGACTGAGTGTCCCAGCTCTGACTTTGTGTGTAACAGGACTGAGTGTCCCAGCACTGAATGTGTGTATATCACAGGACAGAGTGTCCCAGCACTGACTGTGTGTATGTAACAGGATTGACTGTCCCAGCACTGACTGTGTGTGTATAACACGTCTCAGGGTCCGAGCACTGACTGCGATGTGTATAACACGACTGAAAGTCGCAGCAATGACTGGGTGTATAACAGGACTGAGTGCCCCAGCACTGACTGTGTGTATAACAGGACTGAGTGTCCCAGCACTGACTGTGTGTGTATAAAAGGACTGAGTGTCCCAGCACTGACTGCGTGTGTATAACAGGACTGAATGTCCCAGCACTGACTGTTTGTGTATAACAACAGAGTGTCCCAGCACTGAATGTGTGTGTATAACAGGACTGAGGGACCCAGCACTGACTGCGATGTGTATAACACGACTGAAAATCGCAGCAATGACTGTGTGTATAACAGGACTGAGTGTCCCAGCAATGACAGTGTGGGTATAACAGGACTGAGTGTCCCAGCACTGACTGTGTGTGTATAACAGGACTGAGTGACCCAGCACTGTCTTTGTGAGAATAACAGGACAGAGTGTCGCAGCACTGACTGTGTGGGTTAAACAGGACTGAGTATTCCAGCACTGACTGTGTGTGTATAACAGGACTGAGTGTCCCAGCACTGACTGTGTGTGTTTAACAGGACTGAGTATCCCAGCACTGACTGTGTGTTTCTATAACAGGACTGAGTGTCACAGCACTGACTGTGTGTTTGTATAACAGGACTGAGTGTCCCAGCACTGACTGTGTGTGTATAACAGGACTGAGTGTCCCAGCACTGACTGTGTGTGGAAAACAGGACTGAGTGTCCCAGCACTGATGTGTGTGTATTACAGGACTGAGTGTCCCAGCACTGACTGTGTGTGTATAACAGGACTGAGTGTCCCAGCACTGACTGTTTGTGTATAACAGGACTGAGTGTCCCAGCACTGACTGTGAGTGTATAACAGGATTGAGTGTCCCAGCACTGATTGTGTGTGTATAACCAGACTGAGTGTCCAGCACTGACTGTGTGAGTATATCTGGATTGAGGGTCCCTGCGCAGACTATGTGTGTAACAGTCCTGAGTGTCGCAGCACTGACTGTGTGTGTTTAACAGGAATTGGAGTCCCAGCACTAACTATGTGTGTATAACAGGACTTACAGTCCCGGCACTGACTGTGTGTTTGCATAACAGGACTGAGTGTCCCAGCACTGACTGTGTGTGTATAACAGATCGGAATATACCAGCCCTGTCTGTGTGGGTATAACAGGACTAAGTTTCCCAGCACTGAATGTGTGTGTATAACAGTACTGACTCTGTGTGTATAACAGTACTGATTTTCCCAGCACTGACAATGTGTGTGTAAAAGGACTGAGTGTGTGTGTATAACAGGACTGAGTGTTCCAGCAATGACTGTGTGTGTGTAACAGGACTGAGTGTTCCAGCACTGACTGTGTGTGTATAACAGGACTGAGTGTCCAAGCACTGATCATGTGTATATAAAAGGGCTGAGTGTGTGTGTATAACAGGACTGAGTGTCCCAGCACTGACTGTGTGTGTGTAACAGGACTGAGTATCCCAGCACTGACTGTGTGTTTGTATAACAGGACTGAGTGTCCCAGCATTGACTGTGTGTGTATAACAGGATTGAGTGTCCCAGCACTGACTGTGTGTGTATAACAGGACTGAATGTCCCAGCACTGATTGTGTATGTATAACCGGACAGTGTCCAGCACTGACTGTGTGAGTATAACTGGAATGAGGGTCCCTGCACAGACTATGTGTGTAACAGTCCTGAGTGTCGCAGCGCTGACCGTGTGTGTTTAACAGGACTTCGTGTCCCAGCACTAACTATGTGTGCATAACAGGACTTACAGTCCCTGCACTGACTGTGTGTTTGCATAACAGGACTGAGTGTCCCAGCACTGACTGTGTGTGTGTAACAGGACTGAGTATCCCGGCCCTGACTGGATGTTTGTATAACAGGATTGAGTGTCCCAGCACTGACTGTGTGTGTATAACAGGACTGAGTGTCGCAGCACTGACTGTTTGTGTTTAACAGGACTGAGTGTCCCAGCACTGACCATGTGTGTATAACAGGACTGAGTGTCCCAGCACTGACTTTGTGTGTATAACAGGACTGAGTGTCCAGCCACTGACTTGGTGTTTATAACAGGACCGAGTGTCGCATCACAAACTGTGTGTGTGTGACAGGACTGAGTGTCCCAGCACTGAATGTGTATGTATAACCGGACTGAGTGTCCCAGCAATTACTGTGTGTATAACAGGACTGAGTGTCCCAGCACTGACTTGGTGTTTATAACAGGACTGAGTGTCCCAGCACTGACTGTGTGTGTATAAGAGGACTGAGTGTCCCAGCACTGACTGTGTGTACATAACAGGACTGTGTGTCCAGCACTGACTGTGTGTATTTAACAGGAATGTGTGTCCCAGCACAAACTATGTGTGTATAACAGGAGTTACTGTCCCAGCACTGACTGTGTGTTTGCATAACAGGACTGAGTGTCCCAGCACTGACTGTGTGTTTGTAACTGGACTGAGTATCCCACCACTGACTGTGAGTTTGGTTCACAGGACTGAGTGTCCCAGCACTGACTGTGTGTGTATAACAGGACTGTGTGTCCCTGCACTAACTGTGTGTGTATAACAGGACAGATTGTCCCAGCACTGACTGTGTGTGTATAACAGATCGGAATATCCCAACCCTGCCTGTGTGGCTATAACAGGACTAAGTTTCCCAGCACTGAATGTGTGTGTATAACAGTACTGAGTGAGTGTGTATAACAGTACTGAGTTTCCCAGCACTGACAATGTGTGTGTAACAGGACTGAGTGTGTGTGTATAACAGGACTGAGTGTTCCAGCAATGACTGTGTTTGAGTAACAGGACTGAGTGTTCCAGCACTGACTGTGTGTGTATAACAGGACTGAGTGTCCAAGCACTGATCATGTGTATATTAAAGGGCTGAGTGTGTGTGTATAACAGGACTGAGTGTCCCAGCACTGACTGTGTGTGTGTAACAGGACTGAGTATCCCAGCACTGACTGTGTGTGTATACCAGGACTGAGTGACCCAGCACTGACTGTGTGTGTATAAAAGGACTGAGTGTCCCAGCACTGACTGTTTGTGTGTGACAGGACTGAGTATCCCAGCACTGACTGTGTGTGTATAAAAAGACTGATTGACCCCACACTGACTGTGTGTGTATAACACGACATCGTGTCCCAACACTGACTCTCTGTGAATAACAGGACTGAGTGTCCCAGCACTGACTGTGTTTGTATAACAGGACTGAGTGTCCCAGCACTGACTGTGTGTGTTTAACAGGACTGAGTGTCCCAGCACTGACTGTGTGTGTATAACAGGACTGAGTGTCCCAGCACTGAATGTGTGTGTGTAACAGGAATGAGATTCCTAGCACTGTCTGTGTGTGTGTAACAGGACTGTGTGTCCCAGCAATGATTATGTCTGTATAAAAGGACTGAGGGTCCCAGCTGTGAGTATATTTGTATTAAAATACTGAGTATCCCAGCGCTGACTGTGGGTATAAAAGGACAGAATGTCACAGGACTGACGTTGTGTGTATAAAAGGACTGACAGTCCCAACACTGAATGTGTGTAAATCAGGACGGAGTATCCCAGCACTGACTGTGTGTGTATAACAGGTCTGAGTGACCCAGCACTGCCTGTGTGTGTTTAACAGGACTGAGTGTCCCAGCACTGACTGTGTGTTTAACAGGACTGAGTGTCCCAGCACTGACTAAGTGTGTGTAACAGGACTGAGTGTCCCAGCATTGACTGTGTGAGTATAACAGGACTGAGTGTCCCAGCACTGACTGTGTGTGTATAACAGGACTGAGTGTCCCAGCACTGACTGTGAGTGTATAACAGGACTGAGAGTCGCAGCACTGACTGTGTGTGTATAACAGGACAGAGTGTCCCAGCACTGACTGAGTGTGTCTCACAGGACAGAGTGTCCCAGCACTGACTGTGTGTGTATAACAGGACTGAGTGTCCCAGCACTGATTGTGTGTGTATAACCAGACTGAGAGTCCAGCACTGACTGTGTGAGTATATCTGGATTGAGGGTCCCTGCGCAGACTATGTGTGTAACAGTCCTGAGTGTCGCAGCACTGACTGTGTGTGTTTAACAGGACTTGGAGTCCCAGCACTAACTACGTGTGTATAACAGGACTTACAGTCCCTGCACTGACTGTGTGTGTATAACAGGACTGAGTGTCCCAGCACTGACTGTGTATGTATAACCGGACTGAGTGTCCCAGCACTGACTGTGTGGGTATAACAGGACTGAGTGTCCCAGCACTGACTGTGTGAATAACAGGACTAAATGTCCAAGCTCAAAATGTACGTATATAACAGGACTGAGTGTCCCAGCGCTACCTGTGTGTGTATAACAGGACTGAGTGTCCCAGCACTGACTGTGTGTGTGTCTAACAGGACTGTGTGTCCCAGCAATGATTATGTCTGTATAAAAGGACTGAGGGTCCCAGCTGTGAGTATATTTGTATAAAAGGACTGAGTATCCCAGCGCTGACTGTGGGTACAAAAGGACAGAATGTCACAGGACTGACGTTGTGTGTATAACTGGACTGACTGTCCCAGCGCTGAATGTGTGTAAAACAGAACGGAGTATCTCAGCACTGACTGTGTGTGTATAACAGGTCTGAGTGACCCAGCACTGCCTGTGTGTGTTTAACAGGACTGAGTGTCCCAGGACTGAATGAGTGTGTATAACAGGACTGAGTATCACAGCACTGACTGTGTGTGTAGAACAGGACTGAGTGTCCCAGCACTGAATGTGTGTATATAACAGGACTGAGTGTCCCAGCACTGACTTTGCGTGTATAACAGGACTGAGTGTCCCAGCTCTCACTGAGTGTGTAACAGGAATGAGTGTCCCAGCACTGACTGTCTGGATATAACAGGACTGAGTGTCCAAGCACTGATTGTGTGTGTAACAGGACTGAGGGTCCCAGCACTGACTGCGTGAGTATAACAGGACAGATTGTCCCAGCACTGACAGTGTGTGTATAACAGGACAGAGTGTCCCAGCACTGACTGTGTGTGTATAACAGGACTGAGTGTCCCAGCACTGATTGTGTATGTATAACCGGACTGAGAGTCCAGCACTGACTGTGTGAGTATAACTGGATTGAGGATCCCTGCGCAGACTATGTGTGTAACAGTCCTGAGTGTCGCAGCACTGACTGTGTGTGTTTAACAGGACTTGTTGTCCCAACACTAACTATGTGTGTATAACAGGACTTAAAGTCCCTGCACTGACTGTGTGTGTGTATAACAGGACTTACAGTCCCTGCACTGACTGTGTGTTTGCATAACAGGACTGAGTGTCCCAGCACTGACTGTGTGTGTATAACAGGACTGAGTGTCCCAGCACTGATTGTGTATGTATAACCGGACAGAGTGTCCAGCACTGACTGTGTGAGTATAACTGGATTGAGGGTCCCTGCGCAGACTATGTGTGTAACAGTCCTGAGTGTCCCAGCACTGACTGTGTGTGTGTAACAGGACTGAGTATCCCGGCCCTGACTGGGTGTTTGTATAACAGGACTGAGTGTCCCAGCACTTACTGTGTGTGTATAACAGGACTGAGTGTCGCAGCACTGACTGTGTGTGTTTAACAGGACTGAGTGTCCCAGCACTGACTGCGTGTGTATAACTGGACTGAGTGTCCCAGCACTGACCTTGTGTGTATAACAGGACTGAGTGTCCCAGCACTGATTGTGTATGTATAACCGGTCTGAGAGTCCAGCACTGTCTGTTTGAGTATATCTGGATTGAGGGTCCCTGCGCAGACTATGTGTGTAACAGTCCTGAGGGTCGCAGCACTGACTGTGTGTGTTTACCAGGACTTGGTGTCCCAGCACTAACTATGTGTGTATAACAGGACTTACAGTCCCTGCACTGACTGTGTGTTTGCATAACAGGACTGAGTGTCCCAGCACTGACTGTGTGTGTGTAACAGGACTGAGTATCCCGGCCCTGACTGGGTGTTTGTATAACAGGACTGAGTGTCCCATCACTGACTGTGTGTGTATAACAGGACTGAGTGTCCCATCACTGACTGTGTGTGTATAACAGGACTGAGTGTCCCAGCACTGACTGTGTGTGTTTAACAGGACTGAGTGTCCCAGCACTGACTGTGTGTGTTTAACAGGACTGAGTGTCCCAGCACTCTCTGTGTGTGTATAACCGGACAGAGTGTCTCAGCACTGACTGCGTGTGTATAACAGGACAGAGTGTCCCAGCACTGACTGTGTGTGTGTAACAGGACGGAGTGTCCCAGCACTGACTGTGTGTGTATAACAGGACAGAGTGTCCCAGCACTGACTGTGTGTGTATAACAGGACTGAATGTCCCAGCACTGACAGTGTGTATATAACAGGACAGAGTGACCAATCACTGACTGTATGTGTATAGCAGAACAGAGAGTCCCAGCACTGAATATGTGGGTTAACCAGGACTGAGTGTTCCAGCGCTGACTGTGTGTATAACAGGACTGAGTGTCCCAGCACTGACATTGTGTGTATAACAGGACTGATTGTCCCAGCACTGACTGTGTCTATGTTTAACAGGACAGACGGTCCCAGCTCTGACTGTGTCTGTATAACACGACTGAGTGTCCTGGCACTGACTGTGTGTGTAAAACAGGACTGAGTGTCCCAGCTCTGACTTTGTGTGCAACAGGACTGAGTGGCCCAGCACTGAATGTGTGTATATCACAGGACAGAGTGTCCCAGCACTGACTGTGTGTGTGTAACAGGACTGACTGTCCCAGCACTGACTGTGTGTGTATAACACGTCTGAGTGTCCGAGCACTGACTGCGATGTGTATAACACGACTGAAAGTCGCAGCAATGACTGGGTGTATAACAGGACTGAGTGCCCCAGCACTGACTGTGTGTATAACAGGACTGAGTGTCCCAGCACTGACTGTGTGTGTATAAAAGGACTGAGTGTCCCAGCACTGACTGCGTGTGTATAACAGGACTGAATGTCCCAGCACTGACTGTGTGTGTATAACAACACTGAGCGTCCCAGCACTGAATGTGTGTGTATAACAGGACTGAGTGACCCAGCACTGACTGCGATGTGTCTAACACGACTGAAAATCGCAGCAATGACTATGTGTATAACAGGACTGAGTGTCCCAGCAATGACAGTGTGTGTATAACAGGACTGAGTGACCCAGCACTGACTTTGTGAGAATAACAGGACAGAGTGTACCAGCACTGACTGTGTGTGTTTAACAGGACTGAGTATCCCAGCACTGACTGTGTGTTTGTATAACAGGACTGAGTGTCCCAGCACTGACTGTGTGTTTGTATAACAGGAAATGAGTGTCCCAGCACTGACTGTGTGTGTATAACAGGACTGAGTGTCCCAGCACTGGCTGTGTGTGTATAACAGGACTGAGTGTCCCAGCACTGACTGTGTGTGTATAACAGGACTGAGTGACCCAGCACTGTCTTTGTGAGAAAAACAGGACAGAGTGTCCCAGCACTGACTGTGTGTGTGTAACAGGACTGAGTATCCCAGCACTGACTGTGTGTTTGTATAACAGGACTGAGTGTCCCAGCACTGACTGAGTGTTTGTATAACAGGACTGAGTGTCCCAGCACTGACTGTGTTTGTATAACAGGACTGAGTGTCCCAGCACTGACTGTGTGTGTATAACAGGACTGAGTGTCGCAACACTGACTGTGTGTGTTTAACAGGACTGAGTGTCCCAGAATTGACTGTGTGTGTATAACAGGACTGAGTGTCCCAGCACTGACTGTGTGTGTATAACAGGACTGAGTGTCCAGCACTGCCTGTGTGAGTATAACTGGATTGAGGGTCCGTGCGCAGACTATGTGTGTAACAGTCCTGAGTGTCGCAGCACTGACTGTGTGTGTTTAACAGGACTTGGTGTCCCAGCACTAACTATGTGCGCATAACAAGACTTACAGTCCCTGCACTGACTGTGTGTTTGCACAACAGGACTGAGTGTCCCAGCACTGACTGTGTGTGTATAACAGATCGGAATATCCCAGCCCTTCCTGTGTGGGTATAACAGGACTAAGTTTCCCAGCACTGAATGTGTGTGTATAACAGTACTGACTCTGTGTGTATAACAGTACTGATTTTCCCAGCACTGACAATGTGTGTGTAACAGGACTGAGTGTGTGTGTATAACAGGACTGAGTGTTCCAGCAATGACTGTGTGTGTGTAACAGGACTGAGTGTTCCAGAACTGACTGTGTGTGTATAACAGGACTGAGTGTCCAAGCACTGATCATGTGTATATAACAGGGCTGAGTGTGTGTGTATAACAGGACTGAGTGTCCCAGCACTGACTGTGTGTGTGTAACAGGACTGAGTATCCCAGCACTGACTGTGTGTTTGTATAACAGGACTGAGTGTCCCAGCACTGACTGTGTGTGTATAACAGGATTGAGTGTCCCAGCACTGACTGTGTGTGTATAACAGGACTGAGTGTCCCAGCACTGATTGTGTATGTATAACCGGACAGTGTCCAGCACTGACTGTGTGAGTATAACTGGATTGAGGGTCCCTGCGCAGACTATGTGTGTAACAGTCCTGAGTGTCGCAGCGCTGACTGTGTGTGTTTAACAGGACTTCGTGTCCCAGCATTAACTATGTGTGCATAACAGGACTTACAGTCCCTGCACTGACTGTGTGTTTGCATAACAGGACTGAGTGTCCCAGCACTGACTGTGTGTGTGTAACAGGACTGAGTATCCCAGCCCTGACTGGATGTTTGTATAACAGGATTGAGTGTCCCAGCACTGACTGTGTGTGTTTAACAGGACTGAGTGTCCCAGCACTGACTGTGTGTGTATAACAGGACTGAGTGTCCCAGCACTCTCTGTGTGTGTATAACAGGACAGAGTGTCCCAGCACTGACTGTGTGTGTGTAACAGGACTGAGTGTTCCAGCACTGACTGTGTGTGTATAACAGGACTGAGTGTCCCAGCCCTGACTGGATGTTTGTATAACAGGATTGAGTGTCCCAGCACTGACTGTGTGTGTATAACAGGACTGAGTGTCGCAGCACTGACTGTGTGTGTTTAACAGGACTGAGTGTCCCAGCACTGACTGTGTGTGTATAACAGGACTGAGTGTCCCAGCACTCTCTGTGTGTGTATAACAGGACAGAGTGTCCCAGCACTGACTGTGTGTGTGTAACAGGACTGAGTGTTCCAGCACTGACTGTGTGTGTATAACAGGACTGAGTGTCCCAGCACTGATCATGTGTATATAAAAGGGTTGAGTGTGTGTGTATAACAGGACTGAGTGTCCCAGCACTGACTGTGTGTGTGTAACAGGACTGAGTATCCCAGCACTGACTGTGTGTTTGTATAACAGGACTGAGTGTCCCAGCACTGACTGTGTGTGTATGACAGGATTGAGTGTCCCAGCACTGACTGTGTGTGTATAACAGGACTGAGTGTCCCAGCACTGATTGTGTATGTATAACCGGACAGTGTCCAGCACTGACTGTGTGAGTATAACTGGAATGAGGGTCCCTGCGCAGACTATGTGTGTAACAGTCCTGAGTGTCGCAGCGCTGACTGTGTGTGTTTAACAGGACTTCGTGTCCCAGCACTAACTATGTGTGCATAACAGGACTTACAGTCCCTGCACTGACTGTGTGTTTGCATAACATGACTGAGTGTCCCAGCACTGACTGTGTGTGTGTGACAGGACTGAGTATCCCAGCCCTGACTGGATGTTTGTATAACAGGATTGAGTGTCCCAGCACTGACTGTGTGTGTATAACAGGACTGAGTGTCGCAGCACTGACTGTGTGTGTTTAACAGGACTGAGTGTCCCAGCACTGACTGTGTGTGTATAACAGGACTGAGTGTCCCAGCACTCTCTGTGTGTGTATAACAGGACAGAGTGTCCCAGCACTGACTGTGTGTGTGTAACAGGACTGAGTGTTCCAGAACTGACTGTGTGTGTATAACAGGACTGAGTGTCCCAGCCCTGACTGGATGTTTGTATAACAGGATTGAGTGTCCCAGCACTGACTGTGTGTGTATAACAGGACTGAGTGTCGCAGCACTGACTGTGTGTGTTTAACAGGACTGAGTGTCCCAGCACTGACTGTGTGTGTATAACAGGACTGAGTGTCCCAGCACTCTCTGTGTGTGTATAACAGGACAGAGTGTCCCAGCACTGACTGTGTGTGTGTAACAGGACTGAGTATCCCAGCACTGACTGTGTGTTTGTATAACAGGACTGAGTGTCCCAGCACTGACTGTGTGTGTATAACAGGACTGAGTGTCCCAGCACTGATTGTGTATGTATAACCGGACAGTGTCCAGCACTGACTGTGTGAGTATAACTGGAATGAGGGTCCCTGCGCAGACTATGTGTGTAACAGTCCTGAGTGTCGCAGCGCTGACTGTGTGTGTTTAACAGGACTTCGTGTCCCAGCACTAACTATGTGTGCATTACAGGACTTACAGTCCCTGCACTGACTGTGTGTTTGCATAACAGGACTGAGTGTCCCAGCACTGACTGTGTGTGTGTAACAGGACTGAGTATCCCGGCCCTGACTGGATGTTTGTATAACAGGATTGAGTGTCCCAGCACTGACTGTGTGTGTATAACAGGACTGAGTGTCGCAGCACTGACTGTGTGTGTTTAACAGGACTGAGTGTCCCAGCACTGTCTGTGTGTGTATAACAGGACAGAGTGTCCCAGCACTGACTGTGTGTGTGTAACAGGCTTGAGTGTTCCAGCACTGACTGTGTGTGTATAACAGGACTGAGCGTCCAAGCACTGATCATGTGTATATAAAAGGGCTGAGTGTGTGTGTATAACAGGACTGAGTGTCCCAGCACTGACTGTGTGTGTGTAACAGGACTGAGTATCCCAGCACTGACTGTGTGTTTGTATAACAGGACTGAGTGTCCCAGCACTGACTGTGTGTGTATAACAGGATTGAGTGTCCCAGCACTGACTGTGTGTGTATAACAGGACTGAGTGTCCCAGCACTGATTGTGTATGTATAACCGGACAGTGTCCAGCACTGACTGTGTGAGTATAACTGGATTGAGGGTCCCTGCGCAGACTATGTGTGTAACAGTCCTGAGTGTCGCAGCGCTGACTGTTTGTGTTTAACAGGACTTCGTGTCCCAGCACTAACTATGTGTGCATAACAGGACTTACAGACCCTGCACTGACTGTGTGTTTGCATAACAGGACTGAGTGTCCCAGCACTGACTGTGTGTGTTTAACAGGACTGAGTATCCCGGCCCTGACTGGATGTTTGTATAACAGGATTGAGTGTCCCAGCACTGACTGTGTGTGTATAACAGGACTGAGTGTCGCAGCACTGACTGTGTGTGTTGAACAGGACTGAGTGTCCCAGCACTGACTGTGTGTGTATAACAGGACTGAGTGTCCCAGCACTCTCTGTGTGTGTATAACAGGACAGAATGTCCCAGCACTGACTGTGTGTTTATAACTGGACTGAGTGTCCCAGCACTGACTGTGTGTGTATAACAGGACTGAGTGTCCCAGCACTGACTTTGTGTGTATAACAGGACTGAGTGTCCAGCCACTGACTTGGTGTTTATAACAGGACTGAGTGTCGCATCACAAACTGTGTGTGTGTGACAGGACTGAGTGTCCCAGCACTGAATGTGTATGTATAACCGGACTGAGTGTCCCAGCAATTACTGTCTGTATAAAAGGACTGAGGGTCCCAGCTGTGAGTATATTTGTATAAAAGGACTGAGTATCCCAGCACTGACTGTGTGTGTATTAAAGGTCTGAGTGTCCCAGCACTGACTGTGTGCGTATAACAGGACTAAATGTCCCAGCACTGAATGTTCGTATATAACAGGACTGAGTGTCCCAGCACTGACTGGGTGTGTATAAAAGGACTGTGTATCCCAGCAGTGACTGTGTGTGTGTAACAGGACTTGGTCACCCAGCACTGACGGTGTGTGTATAACAGGACTGAATGTCACAGGAGTGCCGTTGTGTGCATAACAGGACTGAGTGTCCCAGCACTGAATGAGTGTGTATAACAGGACTGAGTATCACAGCACTGACTGTGTGTGTAGAACAGGACTGAGTGTCCCAGCACTGAATGTGTGTGTAAAACAGGACTGAGTGTCCCAGCACTGACTTTGTGTGTATAACAGGACTGAGTGTCCCAGCTCTCACTGCGTGTGTAACAGGAATGAGTGTCCCAGCACTGACTGTCTGGATATAACAGGACTGAGTGTCCAAGAACTGATTTTGTATGTAACAGGACTGAGGGTCCCAGCACTGACTGCGTGTGTATAACAGGACAGAGTGTCCTAGCACTGACAGTGTGTGTATAACAGGACAGAGTGTCCCAGCACTGACTGTGTGTGTGTAACAGGACGGAGTGTCCCAGCACTGACTGTGTGTGTATAACAGAACAGAGTGTCCCAGCACTGACTGTGTGTGTATAACAGGACTGAATGTCCCAGCACTGACAGTGTGTATATAACAGGACAGAGTGACCCAGCATTGACTGTGTGTGTATAGCAGGACAGAGAGTCCCAGCACTGACTATGTGGGTTATCCAGGACTGAGTGTTCCAGCACTGACTGTGTGTATAACAGGACTGAGTGTCCTAGCACTGACATTGTGTGTATAACAGGACTGATTGTCCCAGCACTGACTGTGTCTATGTTTAAAAGGACAGACGGTCCCAGCTCTGACTGTGTGTGTATAACACGACTGAGTGTCCCGGCACTGACTGTGTGTGTAAAACAGGACTGAGTGTCCCAGCTCTGACTGTGTGTGTAACAGGACTGAGTGTCCCAGCACTGAATGTGTGTATATCACAGGACTGAGAGTCCCAGCACTGACTGTGTGTGTGTAACAGGACTGACTGTCCCAGCACTGACTGTGTGTGTATAACACATCTGAATGTCCCAGCACTGACTGCGATGTGTATAACACGACTGAAAGTCGCAGCAATGACTGGGTGTATAAGAGGACTGAATGCCCCAGCACTGACTGTGTGTGTATAAAAGGACTGAGTGTCCCAGCACTGACTGTGTGTGTATAACAGGACTGAATGTCCCAGCACTGACTGTGTGTGTATAACACATCTGAATGTTCCAGCACTGACTGCGATGTGCATAACACGACTGAAAGTCGCAGCAATGACTGGGTGTATAAGAGGACTGAATGCCCCAGCACTGACTGTGTGTGTATAAAAGGACTGAGTGTCCCAGCACTGACTGTGTGTGTATAACAGGACTGAATGTCCCAGCACTGACTGTGTGTGTATAAAAGGACTGAGTGTCCCAGCACTGACTGAGTGTGTATAACAGGACTGAGTGTCCCAGCAAAGAATGTGTGTATAAACGGACTGAGTGTTCCAGTAATGACTGTGTGTGTGTAACAGGACTGAGTGACCCTGCACTGACTGTGTGTGTATAACAGGATTGAGTGTCCAGGCACTGTCTTGGTGTTTATAACAGGACTGAGTGTCGCATCACAAACTGTGTGTGTGTGAAAGGACTGAGTGTCCCAGCACTGACTGTGTATGTATAACCGGACTGAGTGTCCCAGCAATTACTGTGTGTATAACAGGACTGAGTGTCCCAGCACTGACTTGGTGTTTATAACAGGACTGAGTGAACCAGCAAAGACTGTGTGTGTATAAGAGGACTGAGTGTCCCAGCACTGACTGTGTGTACATAACAGGACTGAGTGTCCAGCACTGACTGTGTGTGTTTAACAGGACTGTGTGTCCCAGCACAAACTATGTGTGTATAACAGGAGTTACTGTCCCAGCACTGACTGTGTGTTTGCATAACAGGACTGAGTGTCCCAGCACTGACTGGGTGTGTGTAACAGGACTGAGTATCCCACCACTGACTGTGAGTTTGTATCACAGGACTGAGTGACCCAGCACTGACTGTGTGTGTATAACAGGACTGTGTGTCCCTGCACTGACTGTGTGTGTATAACAGGACAGATTGTCCCAGCACTGACTGTGTGTGTATAACAGATCGGAATATCCCAACCCTGCCTGTGTGGGTATAACAGGACTAAGTTTCCCAGCACTGAATGTGTGTGTATAACAGTACTGAGTGAGTGTGTATAACAGTACTGAGTTTCCCAGCACTGACAATGTGTGCGTAACCGGACTGAGTGTGTGTGTATAACAGGACTGAGTGTTCCAGCACTGACTGTGTGTGTATAACAGGACTGAGTGTCCCAGCACTGACTGTGTGTGTGTAACAGGACTGAGTATCCCAGCACTGACTGTGTGTGTATACCAGGACTGAGTGACCCAGCACTGACTGTGTGTGTATAAAAGGACTGAGTGTCCCAGCACTGACTGTTTGTGTGTGACAGGACTGAGTATCCCAGCACTGACTGTGTGTGTATAAAAAGACTGATTGACCCAACACTGACTGTGTGTGTATAACACGACATCGTGTCCCAACACTGACTGTGTGTGAATAACAGGACTGAGTGTCCCAGCACTGACTGTGTGTGTATAACAGGACTGAGTGTCCCAGCACTGACTGTGTGTGTTTAACAGGACTGAGTGTCCCAGCACTGACTGTGTGTGCATAACAGGACTGAGTGTCCCAGCACTGAATGTGTGTGTGTAACAGGAATGAGATTCCTAGCACTGACTGTGAGTGTATAACAGGACTGTGTGTCCCTGCACTGACTGTGTGTGTATAACAGGACAGATTGTCCCAGCACTGACTGTGTGTGTATAACAGATCGGAATATCCCAAAACTGCCTGTGTGGGTATAACAGGACTAAGTTTCCCAGCACTGAATGTGTGTGTATAACAGTACTGAGTGAGTGTGTATAACAGTACTGAGTTTCCCAGCACTGACAATGTGTGTGTAACAGGACTGAGTGTGTGTGTATAACAGGACTGAGTGTTCCAGCACTGACTGTGTGTGTATAACAGGACTGAGTGTCCAAGCACTGATCATGTGTATATAAAAGGGCTGAGTGTGTGTGTATAACAGGACTGAGTGTCCCAGCACTGACTGTGTGTGTGTAACAGGACGGAGTGTCCCAGCACTGACTGTGTGTGTATACCAGGACTGAGTGACCCAGCACTGACTGTGTGTGTATAAAAGGACTGAGTGTCCCAGCACTGACTGTTTGTGTGTGACAGGACTGAGTATCCCAGCACTGACTGTGTGTGTATAAAAAGACTGATTGACCCAACACTGACTGTGTGTGTATAACACGACATCGTGTCCCAACACTGACTGTGTGTGAATAACAGGACTGAGTGTCCCAGCACTGACTGTGTGTGTATAACAGGACTGAGTGTCCCAGCACTGACTGTGTGTGTTTAACAGGACTGAGTGTCCCAGCACTGACTGTGTGTGTATAACAGGACTGAGTGTCCCAGCACTGAATGTGTGTGTGTAACAGGAATGAGATTCCTAGCACTGACTGTGTGTGTGTAACAGGACTGTGTGTCCCAGCAATGATTATGTCTGTATAAAAGGACTGAGGTCCCAGCTGTGAGTATATTTGTATTAAAGTACTGAGTATCCCAGCGCTGACTGTGTGTATAAAAGGACAGAATGTCACAGGACTGACGTTGTGTGTATAACAGGACTGACAGTCCCGGCACTGAATGTGTGTAAAACAGGACGGACTATCCCAGCACTGACTGTGTGTGTATAACAGGTCTGAGTGACCCAGCACTGCCTGTGTGTGTTTAACAGGACTGAGTGTCCCAGCACTGACTGTGTGTTTAACAGGACTGAGTGTCCCAGCACTGACTGTGTGTGTATAACAGGACTGAGTGTCCCAGCACTGACTGTGTGTGTATAACTGGACTGAGTGTCCCACCACCTACAGCGTCTGTATAACAGGACTGAGTGTCCCAGCACTGACTTTGTGAGTATAACAGGACTCAGTGTCCCAGCACTGACTGTGTGTGTGTAACAGGACAGAGTGTCCCAGCACTGACTGTGTGTGTATAACAGGACTGAGTGTCCCAGCACTGTCTGTGTGTATAACAGGACTAAATGTCCAAGCACTAAATGTGCGTATATAACAGGACTGAGTGTCGCAGCACTGACTGTGTGAGTGTGTAAAAGGAATGAGTGTAAAAGCACTGACTGTGTGTGTATAACAGGATTGAGTGTCCCAGCACTGACTGTGTGTGTATAACAGGACTGAGTGTCCCAGCACTGTCTGTGTGAATAACAGGACTAAATGTCCAAGCAATCAATGTGCGTATATAACAGGACTGAGTGTCCCAGCGCGAACTGTGTGTGTATAACAGGACTGAGTGTCCCAGCACTGAATGTGTGTGTGTAACAGGAATGAGAATCCGAGCAATGACTGTGTGTGTGTAACAGGACTGTGTGTCCCAGCAATGATTATGTCTGTGTAAAAGGACTGAGGGTCCCAGCTTTGAGAATATTTGTATAAAAGGACTGTGTATCCCAGCACTGACAGTGTGTGTATTAAAGGTCTGAGTGTCCCAGCACTGACTGTGTGCGTGTAACCGGACTAAATGTCCCAGCACTGAATGTTCGTATATAACAGGACTGAGTGTCCCAGCACTGACTGGGTGTGTATAAAAGGACTGAGTATCCCAGCACTGACTGTGTGTGTGTAACAGGACTTGGTCACCCAGCACTGACTGTGTGTGTATAACAGGACAGAATGTCACAGGAGTGCCGTTGTGTGCATAACAGGACTGAGTGTCCCAGCACTGAATGAGTGTGTATAACAGGACTGAGTATCACAGCACTGACTGTGTGTGTAGAACAGGACTGAGTGTCCCAGCACTGAATGTGTGTGTAAAACAGGACTGAGTGTCCCAGCACTGACTTTGTGTGTATAACAGGACTGAGTGTCCCAGCTCTCACTGCGTGTGTAACAGGAATGAGTGTCCCAGCACTGACAGTCTGGATATAACAGGACTGAGTGTCCAAGAAATGATTGTATATGTAACAGGACTGAGGGTCCCAGCACCGACTACGTGTGTATAACAGGACAGAGTGTCCTAGCACTGACAGTGTGTGTATAACAGGACAGAGAGTCCCAGCACTGACTGCGTGTGTGTAACAGGACGGAGTGTCCCAGCCCTGACTTTGTGTGTATAACAGGGCAGAGTGTCCCAGCACTGACTGTGTGTGTATAACAGGAGTGAATGTCCCAGCACTGACAGTGTGTATATAACAGGACAGAGTGACGCAGCATTGACTGTGTGAGTATAGCAGGACAGAGAGTCCCAGCACTGACTATGTGGGTTAACCAGGACTGAGTGTTCCAGCACTGACTGTGTGTATAACAGGACTGAGTGTCCTAGCACTGACATTGAGTGTATAACAGGACTGATTGTCCCAGCACTGACTGTGTCTATGTTTAAAAGGACAGACGGTCCCAGCTCTGACTGTGTGTGTATAACACGACTGAGTGTCCCAGCACTGACTGTGTGCGTATAACAGGACTAAATGTCCCAGCGCTGAATGTTCGTATATAACAGGACTGAGTGTCCCAGCACTGACTGGGTGTGTATAAAAGGACTGAGTATCCCAGCACTGACTGTGTGTGTGTAACAGGACTTGGTCACCCAGCACTGTCTGTGTGTGTATAACAGGACAGAATGTCACAGGAGTGCCGTTGTGTGCATAACAGGACTGAGTGTCCCAGCACTGAATGAGTGTGTATAACAGGACTGAGTATCACAGCACTGACTGTGTGTGTAGAACAGGACTGAGTGTCCCAGCACTGAATGTGTGTGTGAAACAGGACTGAGTGTCCCAGCACTGACTTTGTGTGTATAACAGGACTGAGTGTCCCAGCTCTCACTGAGTGTGTAACAGGAATGAGTGTCCCAGCACTGACTGTCTGGATATATCAGGACTGAGTGTCCAAGAACTGATTGTGTATGTAACAGGACTGAGGGTCCCAGCACTGACTGCGTGTGTATAACAGGACAGAGTGTCCTAGCACTGACAGTGTGTGTATAACAGGACAGAGTGTCCCAGCACTGACTGTGTGTGTGTAACAGGACGGAGTGTCCCAGCACTGACTGTGTGTGTATACCAGGACTGAGTGACCCAGCACTGACTGTGTGTGTATAAAAGGACTGAGTGTCCCAGCACTGACTGTTTGTGTGTGACAGGACTGAGTATCCCAGCACTGACTGTGTGTGTATAAAAAGACTGATTGACCCAACACTGACTGTGTGTGTATAACACGACATCGTGTCCCAACACTGACTGTGTGTGAATAACAGGACTGAGTGTCCCAGCACTGACTGTGTGTGTATAACAGGACTGAGTGTCCCAGCACTGACTGTGTGTGTTTAACAGGACTGAGTGTCCCAGCACTGACTGTGTGTGTATAACAGGACTGAGTGTCCCAGCACTGAATGTGTGTGTGTAACAGGAATGAGATTCCTAGCACTGACTGTGTGTGTGTAACAGGACTGTGTGTCCCAGCAATGATTATGTCTGTATAAAAGGACTGAGGTCCCAGCTGTGAGTATATTTGTATTAAAGTACTGAGTATCCCAGCGCTGACTGTGTGTATAAAAGGACAGAATGTCACAGGACTGACGTTGTGTGTGTAACAGGACTGACAGTCCCGGCACTGAATGTGTGTAAAACAGGACGGACTATCCCAGCACTGACTGTGTGCGTATAACAGGTCTGAGTGACCCAGCACTGCCTGTGTGTGTTTAACAGGACTGAGTGTCCCAGCACTGACTGTGTGTTTAACAGGACTGAGTGTCCCAGCACTGACTGTGTGTGTATAACAGGACTGAGTGTCCCAGCACTGACTGTGTGTGTATAACTGGACTGAGTGTCCCACCACCTACAGCGTCTGTATAACAGGACTGAGTGTCCCAGCACTGACTTTGTGAGTATAACAGGACTCAGTGTCCCAGCACTGACTGTGTGTGTGTAACAGGACAGAGTGTCCCAGCACTGACTGTGTGTGTATAACAGGACTGAGTGTCCCAGCACTGTCTGTGTGTATAACAGGACTAAATGTCCAAGCACTAAATGTGCGTATATAACAGGACTGAGTGTCGCAGCACTGACTGTGTGAGTGTGTAAAAGGAATGAGTGTAAAAGCACTGACTGTGTGTGTATAACAGGATTGAGTGTCCCAGCACTGACTGTGTGTGTATAACAGGACTGAGTGTCCCAGCACTGTCTGTGTGAATAACAGGACTAAATGTCCAAGCAATCAATGTGCGTATATAACAGGACTGAGTGTCCCAGCGCGAACTGTGTGTGTATAACAGGACTGAGTGTCCCAGCTCTCACTGAGTGTGTAACAGGAATGAGTGTCCCAGCACTGACTGTCTGGATATATCAGGACTGAGTGTCCAAGAACTGATTGTGTGTGTAACAGGACTGAGGGTCCCAGCACTGACTGCGTGTGTATAACAGGACAGAGTGTCCTAGCACTGACAGTGTGTGTATAACAGGACAGAGTGTCCCAGCACTGACTGTGTGTGTGTAACAGGACGGAGTGTCCCAGCACTGACTGTGTGTGTATAACAGGACTGAGTGTCCCAGCTCTCACTGAGTGTGTAACAGGAATGAGTGTCCCAGCACTGACTGTCTGGATATATCAGGACTGAGTGTCCAAGAACTGATTGTGTATGTAACAGGACTGAGGGTCCCAGCACTGACTGCGTGTGTATAACAGGACAGAGTGTCCTAGCACTGACAGTGTGTGTATAACAGGACAGAGTGTCCCAGCACTGACTGTGTGTGTGTAACAGGACGGAGTGTCCCAGCACTGACTGTGTGTGTATAACAGGACAGAGTGTCCCAGCACTGACTGTGTGTGTATAACAGGACTGAATGTCCCAGCACTGACTGTGTGTGTGTAACAGGACGGAGTGTCCCAGCACTGACTGTGTTTGTATAACAGGACAGAGTGTCCCAGCACTGACTGTGTGTGTATAACAGGACTGAATGTCCCAGCACTGACAGTGTGTATATAACAGGACAGAGTGACCCAGCATTGACTGTGTGTGTATAGCAGGACAGAGAGTCCCAGCACTGACTATGTGGGTTAACCAGGACTGAGTGTTCCAGCACTGACTTTGTGTATAACAGGACTGAGTGTCCCAGCACTGACATTGTGTGTATAACAGGACTGATTGTCCCAGCACTGACTGTGTCTATGTTTAAAAGGACAGACGGTCCCAGCTCTGACTGTGTGTGTATAACACGACTGAGTGTCCCGGCACTGACTGTGTGTGTAAAACAGGACTGAGTGTCCCAGCTCTGACTGTGTGTGTAACAGGACTGAGTGTCCCAGCACTGACTGTGTGTGTGTAACAGGACTGAGTATCCCACCACTGACTGTGTGTTTAACAGACTGAGTGTCCCAGCACTGACTGGTGTGTGTGTAACAGACTGAGTGTCCCAGCACTGACTGTGTGTGTATAACAGGACTGAGTGTTCCAGCTCTGACTGTGTGTGTATAACAGAACTGAGTGTGCCAGCAATGACTGTGTGTGTATAGCCGGACTGAGCGTCCCAGCACTGACTGTGTGTGTAACAGGACTGATTGTCCCAGCACTGACTGTGTGTGTGTAACAGGACTGAGTGTCCCAGCATGGACTGTGTGTGTATAACAGGACTGAGTGTCCAACCAATGACTGCGTGTGGTTAACAGGACTGATTGTCCCAGCACTGACTGTTTGTGTATAACAGGACTGAGTGTCCCAGCACTGACTGTGTGTGTAACAGGACTGAGTGTCCCAGCAATGACTGTGTGTGTATAACAGGACTGAGTGTCCCAGCACTGACTGTGTGTGTAAAACAGGACTGAGTGTCCCAGCTCTGACTGTGTGTGTAACCGGACTGAGTGTCCCAGCACTGAATGTGTGTATATCACAGGACTGAGAGTCCCAGCACTGACTGTGTGTGTGTAACAGGACTGAATGTCCCAGCACTGAATGTGTGTGTATAACACGTCTGAATGTCCCAGCACTGACTGCGATGTGTATAACACGACTGAAAGTCGCAGCAATGACTGGGTGTATAAGAGGACTGAGTGCCCCAGCACTGACTGTGTGTGTATAAAAGGACTGAGTGTCCCAGCACTGACTGAGTGTGTATAACAGGACTGAGTGTCCCAGCAAAGAATGTGTGTATAAACGGACTGAGTGTTCCAGTAATGACTGTGTGTATATAACAGGACTGAGTGTTCCACCATTGAATGTGTGTGTGTAACAGGACTGAGTGACCCTGCACTGACTGTGTGTGTATAACAGGACTGAGTGTCCCAGCACTGACTGTGTGTGTATAAAAAGACTGATTGACCCAACACTGACTGTGTGTGTATAACAGGACTTCGTGTCCCAACACTGACTGTGTGTGAATAACAGGACTGAGTGTCCCAGCACAGACTGTGTGTGTATAACAGGACTGAGTGTCCCAGCACTGACTGTGTGTGTTTAACAGGTCTGAGTGTCCCAGCACTGACTGTGTGTGTATAACAGGACTGAGTGTCCCAGCACTGAATGTGTGTGTGTAACAGGAATGAGATTCCTAGCACTGACTGTGTGTGTGTAACAGGACTGTGTGTCCCAGCAATGATTATGTCTGTATAAAAGGACTGAGGGTCCCAGCTGTGAGTATATTTGTATTAAAGTAATGAGTATCCCGGTGCTGACTGTGGTTATAAAAGGACAGAATGTCACAGCACTGACGTTCTGTGTATAACAGGACTGACAGTCCCAGCACTGAATGTGTGTAAAACAGGACGGAGTATCCCATCACTGACTGTGTGGGTATAACAGTTCTGAGTGACCCAGCACTGCCTGTGTGTGTTTAACAGGACTGAGTGTCCCAGCACTGACTGTGTGTTTAAGAGGACTGAGTGTCCCAGCACTGACTAAGTGTGTGTAACAGGACTGAGTGTCCCAGCATTGACTGTGTGTGTATAACAGGACTGAGTGTCCCAGCACTGACTGTGTGTTTAACAGGACTGAGGGTCCCAGCACTGACTAAGTGTGTGTAACAGGAGTGAGTGTCCCAGCATTGACTGTGTGTGTATAACAGGACTGAGTGTCCCAGCACTGACTGTGTGTGTATAACAGGACTGAGTGTCCCAGCACTGACTGTGTGTGTATAACAGGACTGAGAGTCGCAGCACTGACTGTGAGTGTATAACAGGACAGAGTGTCACAGCACTGACTGAGTGTGTCTAACAGGACTGAGTATCCCAGCACTGACTGTGTGTGTGTAACAGGACAGAGTGTCCCAGCACTGACTGTGGGTGTATAACAGGACTGAGTGTCCCAGCACTGTCTGTGTGTATAACAGGACTAAATGTCCAAACACTAAATGTGCGTATATAACAGGACTGAGTGTCGCAGCACTGACTGTGTGAGTGTGTAAAAGGAATGAGTGTAAAAGCACTGATTGGTGTGTATAAAGGATTGAGTGTCCCCAGCACTGACTGTGTGTGTATAACAGCACTGAGTGTCCCAGCACTGTCTGTGTGAATACAGGGACTAAATGTCCAAGCAATAAATGTGCGTATTTCAACAAGGACTGAGTGTCCCAGCGCGAACGTGTGTGTATAACAGGACTGAGTGTCCCAGCACTGAATGTGTGTGTGTAACAGGAATGAGAATCCGAGCACTAACTGTGTGTGTGTAACAGGACTGTGTTTCCCCAGCAATGGATTATGTCGTGTAAAAAGGACTGAGGGTCCCAGCTGTGAGTATATTGTATAAAAGACTGAGTATACCAGCGCTGACTGTGGGGATAAAAGGACAGAATGTCACAGGACAGACGTTGCGTGTATAACAGGACAGACTGTCCCAGCACTGAAAGTGTGTAAAACAGAACGGAGCATCTCAGCACTGACTGTGTGTGTATAACAGGTCTGAGTGACCCAGCACTGCCTGTGTGTGTTTAACAGGACTGAGTGTCCCAGCACTGACTGTGTGTTTAACAGGACTGAGTGTCGCAGCACTGACTGTGGGTGTATAACAGGACTGAGTGTCCCAGCACTGACTGTGTGTTTATAACAGGACAGAGTGTCACAGCACTGACTAAGTGTGTGTAACAGGACTGAGTGTCCCAGCACTGACTGTGTGTGTATAACAGGACTGAGAGTCCCAGCACTGACTGTGTGGGTCTAACAGGACTGAGTGTCCCAGCACTGTCTGTGTGTATAACAGGACTAAATGTCCAAACACTAAATGTGCGTATATAACAGGACTGAGTGTCGCAGCACTGACTGTGTGAGTGTGTTAAAGGAATGAGTGTAAAAGCACTGATTGTGTGTGTATAACACGATTGAGTGTCCCAGCACTGACTGTGTGTGTATAACAGCACTGAGTGTCCCAGCACTGTCTGTGTGAATAACAGGACTAAATGTCCAAGCAATAAATGTGCGTATTTCACAGGACTGAGTGTCCCAGCGCGAACTGTGTGTGTATAACAGGACTGAGTGTCCCAGCACTGAATGTGTGTGTGTAACAGGAATGAGAATCCGAGCACTGACTGTGTGTGTGTAACAGGACTGTGTGTCCCAGCAATGATTATGTCTGTGTAAAAGGACTGAGGGTCCCAGCTGTGAGTATATTTGTATAAAAGGACTGAGTATCCCAGCGCTGACTGTGGGTATAAAAGGACAGAATGTCACAGGACTGACGTTGTGTGTATAACAGGACAGACTGTCCCAGCACTGAAAGTGTGTAAAACAGAACGGAGCATCTCAGCACTGACTGTGTGTGTATAACAGGTCTGAGTGACCCAGCACTGCCTGTGTGTGTTTAACAGGACTGAGTGTCCCAGCACTGACTGTGTGTTTAACAGGACTGAGTGTCGCAGCACTGACTGTGGGTGTATAACAGGACTGAGTGTCCCAGCACTGACTGTGTGTTTATAACAGGACAGAGTGTCACAGCACTGACTAAGTGTGTGTAACAGGACTGAGTGTCCCAGCACTGACTGAGTGTGTCTAACAGGACTGAGTGTCCCAGCACTGACTGTGTGTGTGTAACAGGACAGAGTGTCCCAGCACTGACTGTGTGTGTATAACAGGACTGAGTGTCCCAGCACTGTCTGTGTGTATAACAGGACTAAATGTCCAAGCACTAAATGTGCGTATATAACAGGACTGAGTGTCGCAGCACTGACTGTGTGAGTGTGTAAAAGGAATGAATGTAAAAGCACTGATTGTGTGTGTATAACAGGATTGAGTGTCCCAGCACTGACTGTCTGTGTATAACAGCACTGAGTGTCCCAGCACTGTCTGTGTGAATAACAGGACTAAATGTCCAAGCAATAAATGTGCGTATATAACAGGACTGAGTGTCCCAGCGCGAACTGTGTGTGTATAACAGGACTGAGTGTCCCAGCACTGAATGTGTGTGTGTAACAGGAATGAGAATCCGAGCACTGACTGTGTGTGTGTAACAGGACTTTGTGTCCCAGCAATGATTATGTCTGTGTAAAAGGACTGAGGGTCCCAGCTGTGAGTATATTTGTATAAAAGGACTGAGTATCCCAGCGCTGACTGTGGGTATAAAAGGACAGAATGTCACAGGACTGACGTTGTGTGTATAATAGGACTGACTGTCCCAGCACTGAAAGTGTGTAAAACAGAACGGAGTATCTCAGCACTGGCTGTGTGTCTATAACAGGTCTGAGTGACCCAGCACTGCCTGTGTGTGTTTAACAGGACTGAGTGTCCCAGCACTGACTGTGTGTTTAACAGGACTGAGTGTCGCAGCACTGACTGTGGGTGTATAACAGGACTGAGTGTCCCAGCACTGACTGTGTGTGTATAACAGGATAGAGTGTCACAGCACTGACTAAGTGTGTGTAACAGGACTGAGTGTCCCAGCACTGACTGTGTGTGTATAACAGGACTGAGAGTCCCAGCACTGACTGTGTGGGTCTAACAGGACTGAGTGTCGGAGCACTGACAGTGTGTGTATAACAGGACTGAGTGTCCCAGCACTGACTGTGTGAGTATAACAGGACTGAGTGTCCCAGCACTGACTGTGTGTGTCTAACAGGACTGAGTGTCCCAGCACTGACTGTGTGTGTATAACAGGACTGAGTGTCCCAGCACTGACTGTGTGTTTATTAAAGTTCTGAGTGTCCCAGAACTGACTGTGTGTTTCTAACAGCAGTGAGTGTCCCAGCACTGACTGTGTGTGTATAACAGGACTGAGTGTCCCAGCACTGACTGTGTGTGTGTTAAAGGTCTGAGTGTCCCAGCACTGACTGTGTGCGTATAACAGGTCTAAAAGTCCCAGCACTGAATGTTCGTATATAAAAGGACTGAGTGTCCCAGCACTGACTGGGTGTGTATAAAAGGACTGAGTATCCCAGCACTGACTGTGTGTGTGTAACAGGACTTGGTCACCCAGCACTGACTGTGTGTGTATAATAGGACAGAATGTCACAGGAGTGCCGTTGTGTGCATAACAGGACTGAGTGTCCCAGCACTGAATGAGTGTGTATAACAGGACTGAGTATCACAGCACTGACTGTGTGTGTAGAACAGGACTGTGTGTCCCAGCACTGACTGTGTGTGTATAACAGGACTGAGTGTCCCAGCACTGACTTTGTGTGTATAACAGGACTGAGTGTCCCAGCTCTCACTGAGTGCGTAACAGGAATGAGTGTCCCAGCACTGACTGTCTGGATATAACAGGACTGAGTGTCCAAGAACTGATTGTGTATGTAACAGGACTGAGGGTCCCAGCACTGACTGTGTGTGTATAACAGGACTGTGTGTCCCTGCACTGACTGTGTGTGTATAACAGGACAGATTGTCCCAGCAATGACTGTGTGTGTATAACAGATCGGAATATCCCAACCCTGCCTGTGTGGGTATAACAGGACTAAGTTTCCCAGCACTGAATGTGTGTGTATAAGAGTACTGAGTGAGTGTGTATAACAGTACTGAGTTTCCCAGCACTGACAATGTGTGTGTAACAGGACTGAGTGTGTGTGTATAACAGGACTGAGTGTTCCAGCAATGACTGTGTGTGAGTAACAGGACTGAGTGTTCAGGCACTGACTGTGTGTGTATAACAGGACTGAGTGTCCAAGCACTGATCATGTGTATATAAAATGGCTGAGTGTGTGTGTATAACAGGACTGAGTGTCCCAGCACTGACTGTGTGTGTGTAACAGGACTGAGTATCCCAGCACTGACCGTGTGTGTATACCAGGACTGAGTGACCCAGCACTGTCTTTGTGTGTATAAAAGGACTGAGTGCCCCAGCACTGACTGTTTGTGTATAACAGGACTGAATGTCCCAGCACTGACAGTGTGTATATAACAGGACAGAGTGACCCAGCATTGACTGTGTGCGTATAGCAGGACAGAGAGTCCCAGCACTGATTATGTGGGTTAACCAGGACTGAGTGTTCCAGCACTGACTGTGTGTATAACAGGACTGAGTGTCCCAGCACTGACATTGTGTGTATAACAGGACTGATTGTCCCAGCACTGACTGTGTCTATGTTTAACAGGACAGACGGTCCCAGCTCTGACTGTGTGTGTATAACACGACTGAGTGTCCCGGCACTGACTGTGTGTGCAAAACAGGACTGAGTGTCCCAGCTCTGACTGTGTGTGTAACAGGACTGAGTGTCCCAGCACTGAATGTGTGTATATCACAGGACTGAGAGTCCCAGCACTGACTGTGTGTGTGTAACAGGACTGACTGTCCCAGCACTGACTGTGTGTGCATAACACATCTGAATGTCCCAGCACTGACTGCGATGTGTATAACACGACTGAAAGTCGCAGCAATGACTGGGTGTATAAGAGGACTGAGGGCCCCAGCACTGACTGTGTGTGTATAAAAGGACTGAGTGTCCCAGCACTGACTGTGTGTGTATAACAGGAGTGAATGTCCCAGCACTGACTGTGTGTGTATAACAGGACTGAGTGTCCCAGCACTGACTGAGTGTGTATAAGAGGACTGAGTGTCCCAGCAAAGAATGTGTGTATAAACGGACTGAGTGTTCCAGCAATGACTGTGTGTATATAACAGGACTGAGTGTTCCACCATTGAATGTGTGTGTGTAACAGGACTGAGTGACCCTGCACTGACTGTGTGTGTATAACAGGACTGAGTGTCCCAGCGCTGACCGTGTGTGTATAACAGGACTGAATGTCCCAGCACTGACTGTATGTGTATAACAGGACTGAGTGTCCCAGCACTGACAGTGTGTGTATAACAAGACTGAGTGTCCCAGCACTGACTGTGTGTGTATAACAGGACTGAGTGTCCCAGCACTGATTGTGTATGTATAACCAGACTGAGTGTCCAGCTCTGACTGTGTGAGTATAACTGGATTGAGGGTCCCTGCGCAGACTATGTGTGTAACAGTCCTGAGTGTCGCAGCACTGACTGTGTGTGTTTAACAGGACTTCGTGTCCCAGCACTAACTGTGTGTGCATAACAGGACTTACAGTCCCTGCACTGACTGTGTGTTTGCATAACAGGACTGAGTGTCCCAGCACTGACTGTGTGTGTGTAACAGGACTGAGTATCCCACCACTGACTGTGAGTTTGTATCACAGGACTGAGTGTCCCAGCCCTGACTGTGTGTGTATAACAGGACTGAGTGTCCCTGCACTGACTGTGTGTGTATAACAGATCGGAATATCCCAGCCCTGCCTGTGTGGGTATAACAGGACTAAGTTTCCCAGCACTGAATGTGTGTGTATAACAGTACTGAGTGTGTGTGTATAACAGTACTGATTTTCCCAGCACTGACAATGTGTGTGTAACAGGACTGAGTGTGTGTGTATAACAGGTCTGAGTGACCCAGCACTGCCTGTGTGTGTTTAACAGGACTGAGTGTCCCAGCACTGACTGTGTGTTTAACAGGACTGAGTGTCGCAGCACTGACTGTGGGTGTATAACAGGACTGAGTGTCCCAGCACTGACTGTGTGTTTATAACAGGACAGAGTGTCACAGCACTGACTAAGTGTGTGTAACAGGACTGAGTGTCCCAGCACTGACTGTGTGTGTATAACAGGACTGAGAGTCCCAGCACTGACTGTGTGTGTAACAGGACTGAGTGTCCCAGCACTGAATGTGTGTATATCACAGGATTGAGAGTCCCAGCACTGACTGTGTGTGTGTAACAGGACTGACTGTCCCAGCACTGACTGTGTGTGCATAACACGTCTGAATGTCCCAGCACTGACTGCGCTGTGTATAACACGACTGAAAGTCGCAGCAATGACTGGGTGTATAAGAGGACTGAGGGCCCCAGCACTGACTGTGTGTGTATAACAGGACAGATTGTCCCAGCAATGACTGTGTGTGTATAACAGATCGGAATATCCCAACCCTGCCTGTGTGGGTATAACAGGACTAAGTTTCCCAGCACTGAATGTGTGTGTATAAGAGTACTGAGTGAGTGTGTATAACAGTACTGAGTTTCCCAGCACTGACAATGTGTGTGTAACAGGACTGAGTGTGTGTGTATAACAGGACTGAGTGTTCCAGCAATGACTGTGTGTGAGTAACAGGACTGAGTGTTCAGGCACTGACTGTGTGTGTATAACAGGACTGAGTGTCCAAGCACTGATCATGTGTATATAAAATGGCTGAGTGTGTGTGTATAACAGGACTGAGTGTCCCAGCACTGACTGTGTGTGTGTAACAGGACTGAGTATCCCAGCACTGACCGTGTGTGTATACCAGGACTGAGTGACCCAGCACTGACTGTGTGTGTATAAAAGGACTGAGTGCCCCAGCACTGACTGTTTGTGTATAACAGGACTGAATGTCCCAGCACTGACAGTGTGTACATAACAGGACAGAGTGACCCAGCATTGACTGTGTGCGTATAGCAGGACAGAGAGTCCCAGCACTGATTATGTGGGTTAACCAGGACTGAGTGTTCCAGCACTGACTGTGTGTATAACAGGACTGAGTGTCCCAGCACTGACTGTGTCTATGTTTAACAGGACAGACGGTCCCAGCTCTGACTGTGTGTGTATAACACGACTGAGTGTCCCAGCACTGACTGTGTGTGTATAACAGGACTGAGTGTCCCAGCACTGACTTTGTGTGTATAACAGGACTGAGTGTCCCAGCACTGACTGTGTGTGTGTAACAGGACTGAGTATCCCAGCACTGACCGTGTGTGTATACCAGGACTGAGTGACCCAGCACTGACTGTGTGTGTATAAAAGGACTGAGTGCCCCAGCACTGACTGTTTGTGTATAACAGGACTGAATGTCCCAGCACTGACAGTGTGTATATAACAGGACAGAGTGACCCAGCATTGACTGTGTGCGTATAGCAGGACAGAGAGTCCCAGCACTGATTATGTGGGTTAACCAGGACTGAGTGTTCCAGCACTGACTGTGTGTATAACAGGACTGAGTGTCCCAGCACTGACATTGTGTGTATAACAGGACTGATTGTCCCAGCACTGACTGTGTCTATGTTTAACAGGACAGACGGTCCCAGCTCTGACTGTGTGTGTATAACACGACTGAGTGTCCCGGCACTGACTGTGTGTGTAAAACAGGACTGAGTGTCCCAGCTCTGACTGTGTGTGTAACAGGACTGAGTGTCCCAGCACTGAATGTGTGTATATCACAGGACTGAGAGTCCCAGCACTGACTGTGTATGTGTAACAGGACTGACTGTCCCAGCACTGACTGTGTGTGCATAACACGTCTGAATGTCCCAGCACTGACTGCGATGTGTATAACACGACTGAAAGTCGCAGCAATGACTGGGTGTATAAGAGGACTGAGGGCCCCAGCACTGACTGTGTGTGTATAAAAGGACTGAGTGTCCCAGCACTGACTGTGTGTGTATAACAGGAGTGAATGTCCCAGCACTGACTGTGTGTGTATAACAGGACTGAGTGTCCCAGCACTGACTGAGTGTGTATAAGAGGACTGAGTGTCCCAGCAAAGAATGTGTGTATAAACGGACTGAGTGTTCCAGCAATGGCTGTGTGTATATAACAGGACTGAGTGTTCCACCATTGAATGTGTGTGTGTATCAGGACTGAGTGACCCTGCACTGACTGTGTGTGTATAACAGGACTGAGTGTCCCAGCGCTGACCGTGTGTGTATAACAGGACTGAATGTCCCAGCACTGACTGTATGTGTATAACAGGACTGAGTGTCCCAGCACTGACAGTGTGTGTATAACAAGACTGAGTGTCCCAGCACTGACTGTGTGTGTATAACAGGACTGAGTGTCCCAGCACTGATTGTGTATGTATAACCGGACTGAGTGTCCAGCTCTGACTGTGTGAGTATAACTGGATTGAGGGTCCCTGCGCAGACTATGTGTGTAACAGTCCTGAGTGTCGCAGCACTGACTGTGTGTGTTTAACAGGACTTCGTGTCCCAGCACTAACTGTGTGTGCATAACAGGACTTACAGTCCCTGCACTGACTGTGTGTTTGCATAACAGGACTGAGTGTCCCAGCACTGACTGTGTGTGTGTAACAGGACTGAGTATCCCACCACTGACTGTGAGTTTGTATCACAGGACTGAGTGTCCCAGCCCTGACTGTGTGTGTATAACAGGACTGAGTGTCCCTGCACTGACTGTGTGTGTATAACAGATCGGAATATCCCAGCCCTGCCTGTGTGGGTATAACAGGACTAAGTTTCCCAGCACTGAATGTGTGTGTATAACAGTACTGAGTGTGTGTGTATAACAGTACTGATTTTCCCAGCACTGACAATGTGTGTGTAACAGGACTGAGTGTGTGTGTATAACAGGTCTGAGTGACCCAGCACTGCCTGTGTGTGTTTAACAGGACTGAGTGTCCCAGCACTGACTGTGTGTTTAACAGGACTGAGTGTCGCAGCACTGACTGTGGGTGTATAACAGGACTGAGTGTCCCAACTCTGACTATGTGTTTATAACAGGACTGAGTGTCCCAGCACTGACTGTGTGTGTATAACAGGACTGACTGTCCCAACACAGACTTTGTGTTTAACAGGATGAGAGTCCCAGCACTGACTGTGTGTGTGTAACAGGACTGAGTGTCCCAGCATTGACTGTGTGTGCATAACACGTCTGAATGTCCCAGCACTGACTGCGCTGTGTATAACACGACTGAAAGTCGCAGCAATGACTGGGTGTATAAGAGGACTGAGGGCCCCAGCACTGACTGTGTGTGTATAACAGGACAGATTGTCCCAGCAATGACTGTGTGTGTATAACAGATCGGAATATCCCAACCCTGCCTGTGTGGGTATAACAGGACTAAGTTTCCCAGCACTGAATGTGTGTGTATAAGAGTACTGAGTGAGTGTGTATAACAGTACTGAGTTTCCCAGCACTGACAATGTGTGTGTAACAGGACTGAGTGTGTGTGTATAACAGGACTGAGTGTTCCAGCAATGACTGTGTGTGAGTAACAGGACTGAGTGTTCAGGCACTGACTGTGTGTGTATAACAGGACTGAGTGTCCAAGCACTGATCATGTGTATATAAAATGGCTGAGTGTGTGTGTATAACAGGACTGAGTGTCCCAGCACTGACTGTGTGTGTGTAACAGGACTGAGTATCCCAGCACTGACCGTGTGTGTATACCAGGACTGAGTGACCCAGCACTGACTGTGTGTGTATAAAAGGACTGAGTGCCCCAGCACTGACTGTTTGTGTATAACAGGACTGAATGTCCCAGCACTGACAGTGTGTATATAACAGGACAGAGTGACCCAGCATTGACTGTGTGCGTATAGCAGGACAGAGAGTCCCAGCACTGATTATGTGGGTTAACCAGGACTGAGTGTTCCAGCACTGACTGTGTGTATAACAGGACTGAGTGTCCCAGCACTGACTGTGTCTATGTTTAACAGGACAGACGGTCCCAGCTCTGACTGTGTGTGTATAACACGACTGAGTGTCCCGGCACTGACTGTGTGTGTAAAACAGGACTGAGTGTCCCAGCTCTGACTGTGTGTGTAACAGGACTGAGTGTCGCAACACTGAATGTGTGTATATAACAGGACTGAGAGTCACTGCACTGACTGTGTGTGTGTAACAGGACTGATTGTCACAGCATCGACTGTGTTTGTATAATAGGACTGAATGTCCCAGCACTGACTGCGATGTGTATAACACGACTGAAAGTCGCAGCAATGACTGGGTGTATAACATGACTGAGTGTCCCTGCACTGACTGTGTGTGTATAACAGTACTGAGTGACCCTGCACAGACTGTGTGTGTATAACACGACTGAACGTCCCAGCACTGACTGTGTGTGTATAACAGGACTGAGTGTCCCAGCACTGACTGAGTGTGTATAACAGGACTGAGTGTCCCAGCACAGACTGTGTGTGTATAACAGGACTGAGTGTCCCAGCACTGACTGTGTGTGTATAACAGGACTGAGTGTCCAGGAAATGACTGTGTGTGTATTACAGGACTGAGTGTCCCAGCACTGACTGTGTGTGTATAACAGGACTGAGTGTCCCAGCACTGACTGTGTGTGTATAACAGGACTGAGTGTCCCAGCACTGACTGTGTGTGTATAACAGGACTGAGTGTCCCAGCACTGACTGTGTGTGTATAACAGGACTGAGTGTCCCAGCACTGACTGTGTGTGTATAACAGGACTGAGTGTCCCAGCACTGACTGTGTGTGTATAACAGGACTGAGTGTCCCAGCACTGACTGTGTGTGTATAACTGGACTGAGTGTCCCAGCACTGACTGTGTGTGTAACAGGACTGAGTGTCCAGCACTGACTGTGTTTGTATAACAGGACTGAGTGTCCCAGCACTGACTGTGTGTGTATAACAGGACTTACAGACCCTGCACTGACTGTGTGTTTGCATAACAGGACTGAGTGTCCCAGCACTGACTGTGTGTGTGTAACAGGACTGAGTATCCCACCACTGACTGTGAGTTTGTATCACAGGACTGAGTGTCCCAGCCCTGACTGTGTGTGTATAACAGGACTGAGTGTCCCTGCACTGACTGTGTGTGTATAACAGATCGGAATATCCCAGCCCTGCCTGTGTGGGTATAACAGGACTAAGTTTCCCAGCACTGAATGTGTGTGTATAACAGTACTGAGTGTGTGTGTATAACAGTACTGATTTTCCCAGCACTGACAATGTGTGTGTAACAGGACTGAGTGTGTGTGTATAACAGGTCTGAGTGACCCAGCACTGCCTGTGTGTGTTTAACAGGACTGAGTGTCCCAGCACTGACTGTGTGTTTAACAGGACTGAGTGTCGCAGCACTGACTGTGGGTGTATAACAAGACTGAGTGTCCCAGCACTGACTGTGTGTGTATAACAGGACTGAGTGTCCCAGCACTGATTGTGTATGTATAACCGGACTGAGTGTCCAGCTCTGACTGTGTGAGTATAACTGGATTGAGGGTCCCTGCGCAGACTATGTGTGTAACAGTCCTGAGTGTCGCAGCACTGACTGTGTGTGTTTAACAGGACTTCGTGTCCCAGCACTAACTGTGTGTGCATAACAGGACTTACAGTCCCTGCACTGACTGTGTGTTTGCATAACAGGACTGAGTGTCCCAGCACTGACTGTGTGTGTGTAACAGGACTGAGTATCCCACCACTGACTGTGAGTTTGTATCACAGGACTGAGTGTCCCAGCCCTGACTGTGTGTGTATAACAGGACTGAGTGTCCCTGCACTGACTGTGTGTGTATAACAGATCGGAATATCCCAGCCCTGCCTGTGTGGGTATAACAGGACTAAGTTTCCCAGCACTGAATGTGTGTGTATAACAGTACTGAGTGTGTGTGTATAACAGTACTGATTTTCCCAGCACTGACAATGTGTGTGTAACAGGACTGAGTGTGTGTGTATAACAGGTCTGAGTGACCCAGCACTGCCTGTGTGTGTTTAACAGGACTGAGTGTCCCAGCACTGACTGTGTGTTTAACAGGACTGAGTGTCGCAGCACTGACTGTGGGTGTATAACAGGACTGAGTGTCCCAGCACTGACTGTGTGTTTATAACAGGACAGAGTGTCACAGCACTGACTAAGTGTGTGTAACAGGACTGAGTGTCCCAGCACTGAATGTGTGTATATCACAGGATTGAGAGTCCCAGCACTGACTGTGTGTGTGTAACAGGACTGACTGTCCCAGCACTGACTGTGTGTGCATAACACGTCTGAATGTCCCAGCACTGACTGCGCTGTGTATAACACGACTGAAAGTCGCAGCAATGACTGGGTGTATAAGAGGACTGAGGGCCCCAGCACTGACTGTGTGTGTATAACAGGACAGATTGTCCCAGCAATGACTGTGTGTGTATAACAGATCGGAATATCCCAACCCTGCCTGTGTGGGTATAACAGGACTAAGTTTCCCAGCACTGAATGTGTGTGTATAAGAGTACTGAGTGAGTGTGTATAACAGTACTGAGTTTCCCAGCACTGACAATGTGTGTGTAACAGGACTGAGTGTGTGTGTATAACAGGACTGAGTGTTCCAGCAATGACTGTGTGTGAGTAACAGGACTGAGTGTTCAGGCACTGACTGTGTGTGTATAACAGGACTGAGTGTCCAAGCACTGATCATGTGTATATAAAATGGCTGAGTGTGTGTGTATAACAGGACTGAGTGTCCCAGCACTGACTGTGTGTGTGTAACAGGACTGAGTATCCCAGCACTGACCGTGTGTGTATACCAGGACTGAGTGACCCAGCACTGACTGTGTGTGTATAAAAGGACTGAGTGCCCCAGCACTGACTGTTTGTGTATAACAGGACTGAATGTCCCAGCACTGACAGTGTGTATATAACAGGACAGAGTGACCCAGCATTGACTGTGTGCGTATAGCAGGACAGAGAGTCCCAGCACTGATTATGTGGGTTAACCAGGACTGAGTGTTCCAGCACTGACTGTGTGTATAACAGGACTGAGTGTCCCAGCACTGACTGTGTCTATGTTTAACAGGACAGACGGTCCCAGCTCTGACTGTGTGTGTATAACACGACTGAGTGTCCCGGCACTGACTGTGTGTGTAAAACAGGACTGAGTGTCCCAGCTCTGACTGTGTGTGTAACAGGACTGAGTGTCCCAGCACTGAATGTGTGTATATCACAGGACTGAGAGTCCCAGCACTGACTGTGTGTGTGTAACAGGACTGACTGTCCCAGCACTGACTGTGTGTGCATAACACGTCTGAATGTCCCAGCACTGACTGCGATGTGTATAACACGACTGAAAGTCGCAGCAATGACTGGGTGTATAAGAGGACTGAGGGCCCCAGCACTGACTGTGTGTGTATAAAAGGACTGAGTGTCCCAGCACTGACTGTGTGTGTATAACAGGAGTGAATGTCCCAGCACTGACTGTGTGTGTATAACAGGACTGAGTGTCCCAGCACTGACTGAGTGTGTATAAGAGGACTGAGTGTCCCAGCAAAGAATGTGTGTATAAACGGACTGAGTGTTCCAGCAATGACTGTGTGTATATAACAGGACTGAGTGTTCCACCATTGAATGTGTGTGTGTAACAGGACTGAGTGACCCTGCACTGACTGTGTGTGTATAACAGGACTGAGTGTCCCAGCGCTGACCGTGTGTGTATAACAGGACTGAATGTCCCAGCACTGACTGTATGTGTATAACAGGACTGAGTGTCCCAGCACTGACAGTGTGTGTATAACAAGACTGAGTGTCCCAGCACTGACTGTGTGTGTATAACAGGACTGAGTGTCCCAGCACTGATTGTGTATGTATAACCGGACTGAGTGTCCAGCTCTGACTGTGTGAGTATAACTGGATTGAGGGTCCCTGCGCAGACTATGTGTGTAACAGTCCTGAGTGTCGCAGCACTGACTGTGTGTGTTTAACAGGACTTCGTGTCCCAGCACTAACTGTGTGTGCATAACAGGACTTACAGTCCCTGCACTGACTGTGTGTTTGCATAACAGGACTGAGTGTCCCAGCACTGACTGTGTGTGTGTAACAGGACTGAGTATCCCACCACTGACTGTGAGTTTGTATCACAGGACTGAGTGTCCCAGCCCTGACTGTGTGTGTATAACAGGACTGAGTGTCCCTGCACTGACTGTGTGTGTATAACAGATCGGAATATCCCAGCCCTGCCTGTGTGGGTATAACAGGACTAAGTTTCCCAGCACTGAATGTGTGTGTATAACAGTACTGAGTGTGTGTGTATAACAGTACTGATTTTCCCAGCACTGACAATGTGTGTGTAACAGGACTGAGTGTGTGTGTATAACAGGTCTGAGTGACCCAGCACTGCCTGTGTGTGTTTAACAGGACTGAGTGTCCCAGCACTGACTGTGTGTTTAACAGGACTGAGTGTCGCAGCACTGACTGTGGGTGTATAACAGGACTGAGTGTCCCAGCACTGACTGTGTGTTTATAACAGGACAGAGTGTCACAGCACTGACTAAGTGTGTGTAACAGGACTGAGTGTCCCAGCACTGACTTTGTGTGTATAACAGGACTGATAGACGCAGCACTGACTGTGTGATTGTTACAGGACTGAGTGTCCCAGCAATGTCTGTGTGTTTAACCGGACTGAGTGTCCCAGCATTGACTGTGTGTGTATAACAGGACTGAGTGTTCCAGCAC
This sequence comes from Carcharodon carcharias, assembly GCF_017639515.1. Lineage (NCBI taxonomy): Eukaryota > Metazoa > Chordata > Chondrichthyes > Lamniformes > Lamnidae > Carcharodon > Carcharodon carcharias. The sequence continues at coordinate 4,504,884 of NC_054493.1, read as the reverse complement.
TGACTGTGTGTGCATAACACGTCTGAATGTCCCAGCACTGACTGCGCTGTGTATAACACGACTGAAAGTCGCAGCAATGACTGGGTGTATAAGAGGACTGAGGGCCCCAGCACTGACTGTGTGTGTATAAAAGGACTGAGTGTCCCAGCACTGACTGTGTGTGTATAACAGGAGTAAATGTCCCAGCATTGACTGTGTGTGTATAACAGGACTGAGTGTCCAAGAACTGATTGTGTATGTAACAGGACTGAGGGTCCCAGCACTGACTGTGTGTGTATAACAGGACTGTGTGTCCCTGCACTGACTGTGTGTGTATAACAGGACAGATTGTCCCAGCACTGACTGTGTGTGTATAACAGATCGGAATATCCCAACCCTGCCTGTGTGGGTATAACAGGACTAAGTTTCCCAGCACTGAATGTGTGTGTATAAGAGTACTGAGTGAGTGTGTATAACAGTACTGAGTTTCCCAGCACTGACAATGTGTGTGTAACAGGACTGAGTGTGTGTGTATAACAGGACTGAGTGTTCCAGCAATGACTGTGTGTGTATAACAGGACTGAGTGTCCAAGCACTGATCATGTGTATATAAAATGGCTGAGTGTGTGTGTATAACAGGACTGAGTGTCCCAGCACTGACTGTGTGTGTGTAACAGGACTGAGTATCCCAGCACTGACCGTGTGTGTATACCAGGACTGAATGACCCAGCACTGACTGTGTGTGTATAACAGGACTGAGTGTCCCAGCACTGACTGTGTGTGTAACAGGACTGAGTGTCCCAGCACTGACTGTGTGAGTATAACAGGACTGAGTGTCCAGGCACTGACTGTGTGTGTATAACAGGACTGAGTGTCCCAGCATGGACTGTGTGTGTATAACAGGACTGAGTGTCCCTGCACTGACTGTGTTTTTATAACAGGACTGAGTGTCCCAGCACTGACTGTGTGTGTATAACAGGACTGAGTGTCCCAGCACTGACTGTGTGTGTATAACAGGACTGAGTGTCCAGCACTGACTGTGTGTGTAAAACAGGACTGAGTGTCCGAGCTCTGACTGTGTGTGTATAACAGGACTGAGTGTCCCAGCACTGACTGTGTGTGTATAACAGGACTGAGTGTCCCAGCACTGACTGTGTGTGTATAACAGGACTGAGTGTCCCAGCACTGACTGTGTGTGTATAACAGGACTGAGTGTCCCAGCACTGACTGTGTGTGTATAACAGGACTGAGTGTGTGTGTATCACAGGACAGAGATTCCCAGCACTGACTATGTGTGTATAACAGGACAGGGTGTGTGTGTATAGCAGGACAGAGTTTCCCAGCACTGACTGTTAGTGTATAACAGGACTGAGTGTCCCAGCACTGACTGTGTGTTTAAACAGGACTGAGTGTCGCAGCACTGACTGTGGGTGTATAACAGGACTGAGTGTCCCAGCACTGACTGTGTGTTTATAACAGGACAGAGTGTCACAGCACTGACTAAGTGTGTGTAACAGGACTGAGTGTCCCAGCACTGACTTTGTGTGTATAACAGGACTGAGAGTCCCAGCACTGACTGTGTGTGTAACAGGACTGAGTGTCCCAGCACTGAATGTGTGTATATCACAGGATTGAGAGTCCCAGCACTGACTGTGCGTGTGTAACAGGACTGACTGTCCCAGCACTGACTGTGTGTGCATAACACGTCTGAATGTCCCAGCACTGACTGCGCTGTGTATAACACGACTGAAAGTCGCAGCAATGACTGGGTGTATAAGAGGACTGAGGGCCCCAGCACTGACTGTGTGTGTATAAAAGGACTGAGTGTCCCAGCACTGACTGTGTGTGTATAACAGGAGTAAATGTCCCAGCATTGACTGTGTGTGTATAACAGGACTGAGTGTCCAAGAACTGATTGTGTATGTAACAGGACTGAGGGTCCCAGCACTGACTGTGTGTGTATAACAGGACTGTGTGTCCCTGCACTGACTGTGTGTGTATAACAGGACAGATTGTCCCAGCACTGACTGTGTGTGTATAACAGATCGGAATATCCCAACCCTGCCTGTGTGGGTATAACAGGACTAAGTTTCCCAGCACTGAATGTGTGTGTATAAGAGTACTGAGTGAGTGTGTATAACAGTACTGAGTTTCCCAGCACTGACAATGTGTGTGTAACAGGACTGAGTGTGTGTGTATAACAGGACTGAGTGTTCCAGCAATGACTGTGTGTGAGTAACAGGACTGAGTGTTCAGGCACTGACTGTGTGTGTATAACAGGACTGAGTGTCCAAGCACTGATCATGTGTATATAAAATGGCTGAGTGTGTGTGTATAACAGGACTGAGTGTCCCAGCACTGACTGTGTGTGTGTAACAGGACTGAGTATCCCAGCACTGACCGTGTGTGTATACCAGGACTGAGTGACCCAGCACTGACTGTGTGTGTATAAAAGGACTGAGTGCCCCAGCACTGACTGTTTGTGTATAACAGGACAGAGTGTCCCAGCACTGACTGTGTGTGTATAACAGGACTGAATGTCCCAGCACTGACAGTGTGTATATAACAGGACAGAGTGACCCAGCATTGACTGTGTGCGTATAGCAGGACAGAGAGTCCCAGCCCTGATTATGTGGGTTAACCAGGACTGAGTGTTCCAGCACTGACTGTGTGTATAACAGGACTGAGTGTCCCAGCACTGACATTGTGTGTATAACAAGACTGATTGTCCCAGCACTGACTGTGTCTATGTTTAACAGGACAGACGGTCCCAGCTCTGACTGTGTGTGTATAACACGACTGAGTGTCCCAGCCCTGACTGTGTGTGTATAACAGGACTGAGTGTCCCTGCACTGACTGTGTGTGTATAACAGATCGGAATATCCCAGCCCTGCCTGTGTGGGTATAACAGGACTAAGTTTCCCAGCACTGAATGTGTGTGTATAACAGTACTGAGTGTGTGTGTATAACAGTACTGATTTTCCCAGCACTGACAATGTGTGTGTAACAGGACTGAGTGTGTGCGTATAACAGGTCTGAGCGACAAAGCACTGCCTGTGTGTGTTTAACAGGACTGAGTGTCCCAGCACTGACTGTGTGTTTAACAGGACTGAGTGTCGCAGCACTGACTGTGGGTGTATAACAGGACTGAGTGTCCCAGCACTGACTGTGTGTTTATAACAGGACAGAGTGTCACAGCACTGACTAAGTGTGTGTAACAGGACTGAGTGTCCCAGCACTGACTGTGTGTGTATAACAGGACTGAGAGTCCCAGCACTGACTGTGTGTGTAACAGGACTGAGTGTCCCAGCACTGAATGTGTGTATATCACAGGACTGAGAGTCCCAGCACTGACTGTGTGTGTGTAACAGGACTGACTGTCCAGCACTGACTGTGTGTGCATAACACGTCTGAATGTCCCAGCACTGACGGCGATGTGTATAACACGACTGAAAGTCGCAGCAATGACTGGGTGTATAAGAGGACTGAGGGCCCCAGGCACTGACTGTGTGTGTATAAAAGGACGAGTGTCCCAGCACTGACTGTGTGTGTATAACAGGAGTGAATGGTCCCAGCATTGACTGTGTGTGTATAACAGGACTGAGTGTCCAGCACTGACTGAGTGTGTATAAGAGGACGAGTGTCCCAGCAAAGAATGTGTGTATAAACGGACTGAGTGTTCCAGCAATGACTGTGTGTATATAACAGGACTGAGTGTTCCACCATTGAATGTGTGTGTGTAACAGGACTGAGTGACCCAGCACTGACTGTGTGTGTATAACAGGACTGAGTGTCCCAGCGCTGACCGTGTGTGTATAACAGGACTGAATGTCCCAGCACTGACTGTATGTGTATAACAGGACTGAGTGTCCCAGCACTGACAGTGTGTGTATAACAAGACTGAGTGTCCCAGCACTGACTGTGTGTGTATAACAGGACTGAGTGTCCCAGCACTGATTGTGTATGTATAACCGGACTGAGTGTCCAGCACTGACTGTGTGAGTATAACTGGATTGAGGGTCCCTGCGCAGACTATGTGTGTAACAGTCCTGAGTGTCGCAGCACTGACTGTGTGTGTTTAACAGGACTTCGTGTCCCAGCACTGACTGCGTGTGCATAACAGGACTTACAGTCCCTGCACTGACTGTGTGTTGCATAACAGGACTGAGTGTCCCAGCACTGACTGTGTGTGTGTAACAGGACTGAGTATCCCACACTGACTGTGGTTTGTATCACAGGACTGAGTGTCCCAGCCCTGACTGTGTGTGTATAACAGGACTGAGTGTCCCTGCACTGACTGTGTGTGTATAACAGATCGGAATATCCCAGCCCTGCCTGTGTGGGTATAACAGGACTAAGTTTCCCAGCACTGAATGTGTGTGTATAACAGTACTGAGTGTGTGTGTATAACAGTACTGATTTTCCCAGCACTGACAATGTGTGTGTAACAGGACTGAGTGTGTGTGTATAACAGGACTGAGTGACCCAGCACTGCCTGTGTGTGTTTAACAGGACTGAGTGTCCCAGCACTGACTGTGTGTTTAACAGGACTGAGTGTCGCAGCACTGACTGTGGGTGTATAACAGCAATGAGTGTCCCAGCACTGACTGTGTGTTTATAACAGGACAGAGTGTCACAGCACTGACTAAGTGTGTGTAACAGGACTGAGTGTCCCAGCACTGACTGTGTGTGTATAACAGGACTGAGTGTCCCAGCACTGACTGTGTGGGTCTAACAGGACTGAGTGTCCCGGCACTGACAGTGTGTGTATAACAGGACTGAGTGTCCCAGCACTGACTGTGTGTGTCTAACAGGACTGAGAGTCCCAGCACTGACTGTGTGGGTCTAACAGGACTGAGTGTCGCAGCACTGACTGTGTGTGTCTAACAGGACTGAGTGTCCCAGCACTGACTGTGTGTGTATAACAGGACTGAGTGTCCCAGCACTGAATGTGTGTGTATAACAGTACTGAGTGTGTGTGTATAACAGTACTGATTTTCACAGCACTTACAAAGTGTGTGAAACAGGACTGAGTGTGTGTGTATAACAGGACTGAGTGTTCCAGCAATGACTGTGTGTGTGTAACAGGTCTGAGTGTTCCAGCACTGACTGTGTGTGTATAACAGGACTGAGTGTCCAAGCACTGATCATGTGTATATAAAAGGGCTGAGAGTGTGTGTATAACAGGACTGAGTGTCCCAGCACTGACTGTGTGTGTGCAACAGGACTGAGTATCCCAGCACTGACTGTGTGTTTGTATAACAGGACTGAGTGTCCCAGCACTGACTGTGTGTTTGTATAACAGGACTGAGTGTCCCAGCACTGACTGTGTGTGTATAACAGGATTGAGTGTCCCAGCACTGACTGTGTGTGTATAACAGGACTGAGTGTCCCAGCACTGATTGTGTATGCATAACCGGACTGAGTGTCCAGCACTGACTGTGTGAGTATAACTGGATTGAGGGTTCCTGCGCAGACTATGTGTGTAACAGTCCTGAGTGTCGCAGCACTGACTGTGTGTGTTTAACAGGACTTCGTGTCCCAGCACTAACTATGTGTGCATAACAGGACTTACAGTCCCTGCACTGACTGTGTGTTTGCATAACAGGACTGAGTGTCCCAGCACTGACTGTGTGTGTGTAACAGGACTGAGTATCCCGGCCCTGACTGGATGTTTGTATAACAGGACTGAGTGTCCCAGCACTGACTGTGTGTGTATAACAGGACTGAGTGTCGCAGCACTGACTGTGTGTGTTTAACAGGACTGAGTGTCCCAGCACTGACTGTGTGTGTATAACAGGACTGAGTGTCCCAGCACTCTCTGTGTTTGTATAACAGGACTGAGTGTCCCAGCACTGACTGTGTGTTTATAACTGAACTGAGTGTCCCAGCACTGACTGTGTGTGTATAACAGGACTGAGTGTCCCAGCACTGACTTTGTGTGTATAACAGGACTGAGTGTCCAGGCACTGACTTGGTGTTTATAACAGGACTGAGTGTCGCATCACAAACTGTGCGTGTGTGACAGGACTGAGTGTCCCAGCACTGACTGTGTATGTATAACCGGACTGAGTGTCCCAGCAATTACTGTGTGTATAACAGGACTGAGTGTCCCAGCACTGACTTGGTGTTTATAACAGGACTGAGTGTCCCAGCACAGACTGTATGTGTATAACAGGACTGAGTGTCCCAGCACTGACTGTGTGTATATAACAGGACTGAGTGTCCAGCACTGACTGTGTGTGTATAACAGGACTGAGTGTCCCAGCACTGACTGTGTGTGTATAACAGGACTGAGTGTCCCAGCACTGACTGTGTGTGTATAACAGGACTGAGTGTCCCAGCACTGACTGTGTGTGTATAACAGGACTGAGTGTCCCAGCACTGACTGTGTGTGTATAACAGGACTGAGTGTCCCAGCACTGACTGTGTGTGTATAACAGGACTGAGTGTCCCAGCACTGACTGTGTGTGTATAACAGGACTGAGTGTCCAGCACTGACTGTGTGTGTATAACAGGACTGAGTGTCCCAGCACTGACTGTGTGTGTATAACAGGACTGAGTGTCCCAGCACTGACTGTGTGTGTATAACAGGACTGAGTGTCCCAGCACTGACTGTGTGTGTATAACAGGACTGAGTGTCCCAGCACTGACTGTGTGTGTATAACAGGACTGAGTGTCCCAGCACTGACTGTGTGTGTATAACAGGACTGAGTGTCCCAGCACTGACTGTGTGTGTATCACTGGACTGAGTGTACCAGCACTGACTGTGTGTGTATAACATGACTGAGTGTCCCAGCACTGACTCTGTGTGTGTAACAGGACTGAGTGTGCCAAAACTGACTGTGTGTGTATAACAGGACTAATTGTCCCAGCCCTGCCTGAGTGTGTATAACAGGACTAAATTTCCCAGCACTGAATGTGTGTGTGTAACAGTACTTAGTGTGTGTAAAGCAGTACTGAGTTTCCCAAAACTGACAATGTGTGTGTAACAGGACTGAGTGTGTGTGTATAACAGGACTGAGTGTCCCAGCACTGACTGTGTGTGTATAACAGGACTGAATGTCCCAGCCCTGCCTGTGTGTGTATAACAGGACTAAGTTTCCCAGCACTGAATGTGTGTGTATAACAGTATTGAGTGTGTGTGTAACAGTACTGAGTTTCCCAGCACTGACAATGTGAGTGTAACAGGACTGAGTGTGTTTGTATAACAGGACTGAGTGCTCCAGCACTGACTGTTTGTGTATAACAGGACTGAGTGATCCAGCACTGACTGTGGGTGTATAACTGGACTAAGTGTCCCAGCACTGACTGTGTGTGTATAACAGGACTGAGTGACCCAGCACTGACTGTTTGTGTATAAAAGAACTGAGTGTCCCAGCACTGACTGTTTGTGTGTTACAGGACTGATTGTTCCAGCACTGACAATGCGTGTATAACAGGACTGAGTGTCCCAGCACTGACTGTGTGTGTATAACAGGACTGAGAGACCCAGAACGCTCTGTGTGTGTATAACAGGACTGTTTGTACAAGCACTGACTGTGTGTGTATAACAAGACTGAGTGACCCAGAACTGACTGAGTGTGTATAACAGGACGTTGTGTCGCAGCACTGACTGTGTGTGTATAACAGGACTGAGTGTCCCAGCACTGACTGTGTGTCTATAACAGGACTGAGTGTACCAGCACTGAATGTATGTGTATAACAGGACTGAGAGTCCCAGCACTGACTGTGTGTGTATAACAGGACTGAGTGTCCCAGCACTGACTGTGTGTGTATAACAGGACTGAGTGTCCCAGCACTGACTGTGTGTGTATAACAGGACTGAGTGTCCCAGCACTGACTGTGTGTGTATAACAGGACTGAGTGTCCCAGCACTGACTGTGTGTGTATAACAGGACTGAGTGTCCCAGCACTGACTGTCTGTATATAACAGGACTGAGTGTCCCAGCACTGACTGTGTGTATAACAGGACTGAGTGTCCCAGCACTGACTGTGTGTGTATAACAGGACTGAGTGTCCCAGCACTGACTGTGTGTGTATAACAGGACTGAGCGTCTCAGCACTGACTGTGTGTGTATAACAGGACTGAGTGTCCCAGCACTGACTGTGTGTGTATAACAGGACTGAGTGTCCCAGCACTGACTGTGTGTGTATAACAGGACTGAGTGTCCCAGCACTGACTGTGTGTGTATAACAGGACTGAGTGTCCAGCACTGACTGTGTGTGTGTCACTGGACTGATTGTCCCAGCACTGACGGTGTGTGTATAACAGGACTGAGTGTCCCAGCACTTACTGTGTGTGTATAACAGGACTGAGTGTCCCAGGACTCTCTGTGTGTGTATAACAGGACTGATTGTCCCAGCACTTACTGTGTGTGTATAACAGGACTGAGTGTACAAGCACTGACTTTGTGTGTATAACAAGACTGAGTGTCCCAGAACTGACTGTGTGTGTATAACAGGACTGAGCGTCTCAGCACTGAATGTTTGTGTATAACAGGACTGACAGTACCAGCACGGATTTTTTGTTTATAACAGGACTGAGAGTCCCAGCACTGACTTTGTGCGTATAACAGGACAGTGTGTCCCAGCAAGGGCCGTGGGTGTATAATAGAACTGAGTGTCCCAGCGCAGACTGTGTGTGTATAACAGGACTGAGTGTCCCAGCACTGACTGTGTGTGTATAACAGGACTGAGTGTCCCAGCACTGACTGTGTGTGTATAACAGGACTGAGTGTCCCAGCACTGACTGTGTGTGTATAACAGATCGGAATATCCCAGCCCTGCCTGTGTGGGTATAACAGGACTAAGTTTCCCAGCACTGAATGTGTGTGTATAACAGTACTGAGTGTGTGTGTATAAAAGTCCTGAGTTTCCAAGCACTGACCATGTGTGTGTAACAGGACTGAGTGTGTGTGTACAACAGGACTGAGTGTTCCAGCAATGACTGTGTGTGTGTAACAGGACCGAGTGTTCCAGCACTGACTTTGTGTGTATAACAGGACTGAGTGTCCAAGCACTGACTGTGTGTGTATAAAAGGACTGAGTGTCCCAGCACTGACTGTTTGTGTATAACAGGACTGAGTGTACAAGCACTGACTGTGTGTGTATAACAAGACTGAGTGACCCAGAACTGACTGAGTGTGTATAACAGGACTTAGTGTCCCAGCACTGATTGTGTGTGTATAACAGAACTGAGTGTCCCAGCAATGACAGTTTGTGTATAACAGGACTGAGTGTCCCAGCACTGACTGTGTGGTATGGAACAGGACTGAAGTCCCAGCACTGACTCTGTGTGTGTAACAGGTCTGAGTGTCCCATGCACTGACTGTGTGTGTATAACAGGACTGAGTGTCCCAGTACTGACTGTGTGTGTAAAACAGGACTGAGTGTCCCAGCCCTGACTGTGTGTGTATAACAGGACTGAGAATCCCAGCACTGACTGTGTGTGTATAACAGGACTGAGTGTACCAGCAGGGACTGTGTGTTTATAACTGGACTGCGTGTCCCAGCACTGACTGTGTGTTTTTAACAGGATTGAGTGTCCCAGCAGTGACTGTGTGTTTAAAACAGGACTGATGTCCCAGCACTGACTGTGTGTTTAAAACAGGACTGAGTGTCCCAGCACTGAATGTGTGTGTATAACATGACTGAGTGTCCCAGCACTGACTGTGTTTGTATAACAGACTGAGTGTACAGCACTGATTGTGTGTGTATAACAGGACTGAGTGAACCAGCACTGACTGTGTGTGTATAACAGGACTGAGTGATCCAGCACTGACTGTGTGTGTATAACAGGACTGAGTGTCCCAGCACTGACTGTGTGTGTATAACAGGACTGAGTTACCCAGCACTGACTGTGTATAACAGGACTGAGTGTCCCAGCACTGACTGGGTGTGTATAACAGGACTGAGTGTCCCAGCACTGACAGTGTGTGTATAACAGGACTGACTGTCCCAGCATATACTGCGTGTTTATAACAGGACTGAGTGTCACAGCACTGACTGTGTGTGTATAACAGGACTGAGTGTTCCAGCACTTACTGTGTGTGTATAACAGGACTGAGTGTCCAAGTATTTACTGTGTGTGTATAACACGACTGAGTGTCACAGCACTGACTGTGTGTGTATAACAGGACTGAGTTTCTCTGCACTGTCTGTGTGTGTATAACAGGACTGAGTGTCCCAGCACTGACTGTGTGTCTATAACAGGACTGAGTGTCCAGCACTGAATGTATGTGTACAACAGGACTGAGAGTCCCAGCACTGACTGTGTGTATAACAGGACAGAGTGTCTCTGCACTGACTGTGTGTGTATAACAGGACTGAGTGTCCCAGCACTGACTGTGTGTATATAACAGGACTGAGTGTCCCAGCAATGACAGTGTGTGTATAACAGGACTGAGTGTCCCAGCACTGACTGTGTGTGTATAACAGGACTGAGTGTCCCAGCACTGACTGTGTGTGTATAACAGGACTGAGTGTCCCAGCACTGACTGTGTGTATAACAGGACTGAGTGTCCAGCACTGACTGTGTGTATATAACAGGACTGAGTGTCCCAGCACTGACTGTGTGTGTGTAACAGGACTGAGTGTCCCAGCACTGACTGTGTGTGTATAACAGGACTGAGTGTCCCAGCGCTGACTGTGTGTGTATAACAGGACTGAGTGTCCCAGCACTGACTGTGTGTGTATAACAGGACTGAGTGTCCCAGCACTGACTGTGTGTGTATAACAGGACTGAGTGTCCCAGCACTGACTGTGTGTGTATAACAGGACTGAGTGTCCCAGCACTGACTGTGTGTGTATAACCGGACTGAGTGTCCCAGCACTGACTGTGTGTGTATAACAGGACTGAGTGTCCCAGCACAGACTGTGTGTGTATAACAGGACTGAGTGTCCCAGCACTGACTGTGTGTGTATAACAGGACTGAGTGTCCCAGCACTGACTGTGTGTGTATAACAGGACTGAGAGTCCCAGCACTGACTGTGTGTGTATAACAGGACTGAGTGTCCCAGCACTGACTGTGTGTGTGTAACAGGACTGAGTGTCCCAGCACTGACTGTGTGTGTATAACAGGACTGAGTGTCCCAGCACTGACTGTGTGTGTATAACAGGACTGAGTGTCCCAGCACTGACTGTGTGTGTATAACAGGACTGAGTGTCCCAGCACTGACTGTGTGTGTATAACAGGACTGAGTGTCCCAGCACTGACTGTGTGTGTATAACAGTACTGAGTGTGTGTGTATAACAGGACTGATTTTCCCAGCACTGACAATGTGTGTGTAACAGGACTGAGTGTGTGTGTATAACAGGACTGAGTGACCCAGCACTGACTGTGTGTGTATAAAAGGACTGAGTGTCCCAGCACTGACTGTGTGTTTAACAAGACTGAGTGTCGCAGCACTGACAGTGTGTGTATAACATAACTGAGTGTCCCAGCACTGACTGTGTGTTTATAACAGGACTGAGTGTCACAGCACTGACTGTGTGTGTGTAACAGGACTGAGTGTCCCAGCACTGACTGTGTGTGTATAACAGGACTGAGTGTCCCAGCACTGACTGTGTATGTATAACAGGACTGAGTGTCCCAGCACTGACAGTGTGTGTATAACAGGACTGAGTGTCCCAGCACTGACTGTGTGTGTCTAACAGGACTGAGAGTCCCAGCACTGACTGTGTGGGTCTAACAGGACTGAGTGTCGCAGCACTGACTGTGTGTGTCTAACAGGACTGAGTGTCCCAGCACTGACTGTGTGTGTATAACAGGACTGAGTGTCCCAGCACTGAATGTGTGTGTATAACAGTACTGAGTGTGTGTGTATAACAGTACTGATTTTCCCAGCACTGACAACGTGTGTGTAACAGGACTGAGTGTGTGTGTATAACAGGACTGAGTGTTCCAGCAATGACTGTGTGTGTGTAACAGGTCTGAGTGTTCCAGCACTGACTGTGTGTGTATAACAGGACTGAGTGTCCAAGCACTGATCATGTGTATATAAAAGGGCTGAGAGTGTGTGTATAACAGGACTGAGTGTCCCAGCACTGACTGTGTGTGTGCAACAGGACTGAGTGTCCCAGCACTGACTGTGTCTTTATAACAGGACTGAGTGTCCCAGCACTGACTGTGTGTTTAAAACAGGACTGAGTGTCCCAGCACTGACTGTGTGTGTATAACAGGATTGAGTGTCCCAGCACTGACTGTGTGTGTATAACAGGACTGAGTGTCCCAGCACTGACTGTGTATGTATAACTGGACTGAGTGTCCCAGCACTGACTGTTTGTGTATAATAGAACTTAGTGTCCCAGCACTGACTGTGTGTGTGTAACAGCTCTGATTGTCGCAGCACTGACTGTGTGTGTACAAAAGGTCTTAGTCACCCAGCACTGACTATGTGTGTATAACAGGACTGAGTGTCCCTGCACTGACTGTGTGTGTATAACAGGACTGAGTGTCCCAGCACTGACTGTGTGTGTGTTACAGGACTGAGTGTCCAGGCCCTGACTGTGTGTGTAACAGGACTGAGTGTCCCAGCACTGACTGTGTGTGTATAACAGGACTGAGTGTCCCAGCACTGACTGTGTGTGTTTAACAGGACTGAGTGTCCCAGCACTGACTGTGTGTGTATAACAGGACTGAGTGTCCCAGCACTGACTGTGTGTGTATAACAGGACTGAGTGTCCCAGCACTGACTGTGTGTCTAAACGGACTGAGTGTCCCAGCACTGACTGTGTGTGTATAACAGGACTGAGTGTCCCAGCACTGACTGTGCGTGTATAACAGGACTGAGTGTCCAGGCACTGACTTGGTGTTTATAACAGGACTGAGTGTCGCATCACAAACTGTGCGTGTGTGACAGGACTGAGTGTCCCAGCACTGACTGTGTATGTATAACCGGACTGAGTGTCCCAGCAATTACTGTGTGTATAACAGGACTGAGTGTCCCAGCACTGACTTGGTGTTTATAACAGGACTGAGTGTCCCAGCACAGACTGTATGTGTATAACAGGACTGAGTGTCCCAGCACTGACTGTGTGTATATAACAGGACTGAGTGTCCAGCACTGACTGTGTGTGTTTAACAGGACTGTGTGTCCCAGCACAAACTATGTGTGTATAACAGGAGTTACTGTCCCAGCACTGACTGTGTGTTTGCATAACAGGACTGAGTGTCCCAGCACTGACTGGGTGTGTATAACAGGACTGAGTATCCCAGCACCGACTTTGTGTTTGTATAACAGGACTGAGTGTCCCAGCACTGACTGTGTGTGTATAACAGGACTGAGTGTCCCAGCACTGACTGTGTGTGTATAACAGGACTGAGTATCCCAGCACTGACTGTGTGTGTATAACAGGACTGAGTGTCCCAGCACTGACTGTGTGTGTATAACAGGACTGAAAGTCCCGGCACTGACTGTGTGTATATAACAGGACTGAGTGTCCCAGCACTGACTGTGTGTGTATAAGAGGACTGAGTGTCCCAGCACTGACTGTGTGTGTATAACAGGACTGAGTGTCCCAGCACTGACTGTGTGTGTATAACAGGACTGAGTGTCCCAGCACTGACTGTGTGTGTATAACTGGACTGAGTGTCCCAGCACTGACTGTGTGTGTATAACAGGACTGAGTGTCCCAGCACTGACTGTGTGTGTAACAGGACTGAGTGTCCCAGCACTGACTGTGTGTGTATAACAGGACTGAGTGTCCCAGCACTGCATGTGTGTGTATAACAGGACTAAATTTCCCAGCACTGAATGTGTGTGTGTAACAGTACTTAGTGTGTGTAAAGCAGTACTGAGTTTCCCAAAACTGACAATGTGTGTGTAACAGGACTGAGTGTGTGTGTATCACAGGACAGAGTTTCCCAGCACTGACTATGTGTGTATAACAGTACAGAGTGTGTGTGTATAGCAGGACTGAGTTTCCCAGCACTGACTGTTTGTGTATAACAGGACTGAGTTTGTGTGTAACAGTACTGAGTTTCCCAGCACTGACAATGTGAGTGTAACAGGACTGAGTGTGTTTGTATAACAGGACTGAGTGCTCCAGCACTGACTGTTTGTGTATAACAGGACTGAGTGATCCAGCACGGACTGTGTGTGTATTATTGGACTGAGTGTCCCAGCACTGACTGTGTGTGTATAACAGGACTGAGTGACCCAGCACTGACTGTTTGTGTATAAAAGAACTGATTGTGTTTAACAGGACTGAGTGTCCCAGCACTGACTGTGTGTGTATAACAGGACTGAGTGTCCCAGCACTGACTGTGTGTGTTTAACAGGACTGAGTGTTCCAGCACTGACTGTGCGTGTAACATGACTGAGAGTCCCAGCACTGACTGTGTGTGTGTAACAGACTGAGTGTCCCAGCACTGACTGTGTGTGTATAACAGGACTGAGTGTCCCAGCACTGACTGTGTGTGTATAACAGGACTGAGTGTCCCAGCACTGACTGTGTGTGTATAACAGGACTGAGTGTCCAGCACTGACTGTGTGTGTATAACAGGACTGAGTGTCCCAGCACTGACTGTGTGTGATAACAGGACTGAGTGTCCCAGCACTGACTGTGTGTGTATAACAGGACTGAGTGTCCCAGCACTGACTGTGTGTTTATAACAGGACTGAGTGTCCCAGCACTGACTGTGTGTGTATAACAGGACTGAGTGTCCCAGCACTGACTGTGTGTATATAACAAGACTGAGTGTCCCAGCAATGACAGTGTGTGTATAACAGGACTGAGTGTCCCAGCACAGAATCTGTGTATAACAGGACTGAGTGTCCCAGCACTGACTGTGTGTTATTAACAGGACTGAGTGTCCCAGCACTGACTGTGAGTATACATCAGGACTGAGTGTCGCAGCACTGACTGTGTGTGTATAACAGTACTGACTGTCCCAGCACTGACTGTGTGTGTACAACAGGACTGAGTATCCCAGCACCAACTGTGTGTGTATAACAGGACTGAGTGACCCAGCACTGACTGTGTGTGTATAAAAGGACTGAGGGTGACAGCACTGACTCTTTGTGTGTCACTGGACTGATTGTCCCAGCACTGACGGTGTGTGTATAACAGGACTGAGTGTCCCAGCACTTACTGTGTGTGTATAACAGGACTGAGTGTCCCAGGACTCTCTGTGTGTGTATAACAGGACTGATTGTCCCAGCACTTACTGTGTGTGTATAACAGGACTGAGTGTACAAGCACTGACTTTGTGTGTATAACAAGACTGAGTGACCCAGAACTGACTGAGTGTGTATAACAGGACTGAGTGTCCCAGCACTGAATGTTTGTGTATAACAGGACTGAAAGTACCAGCACTGAATGTGTGTGTATAACAGGACTGAGAGTCCCAGCACTGACTGTGCGTATAACAGGACAGAGTGTCCCAGCACTGACTGTGTGTGTATAACAGGACTGAGTGTCCCAGCACTGACTGTGTGTATATAACAGGACTGAGTGTCCCAGCACTGACAACGTTTGTATAACAGGACTGAGTGTCCCTGCACTGACTGTGTGTGTATAACAGGACAGAGTGTCCCAGCACTGACTGTGTGTGTATAACAGATCGGAATATCCCAGCCCTGCCTGTGTGGGTATAACAGGACTAAGTTTCCCAGCACTGAATGTGTGTGTATAACAGTACTGAGTGTGTGTGTATAAAAGTCCTGAGTTTCCAAGCACTGACCATGTGTGTGTAACAGGACTGAGTGTGTGTGTACAACAGGACTGAGTGTTCCAGCAATGACTGTGTGTGTGTAACAGGACCGAGTGTTCCAGCACTGACTTTGTGTGTATAACAGGACTGAGTGTCCAAGCACTGACTGTGTGTGTATAAAAGGACTGAGTGTCCCAGCACTGACTGTTTGTGTATAACAGGACTGAGTGTACAAGCACTGACTGTGTGTGTATAACAAGACTGAGTGACCCAGAACTGACTGAGTGTGTATAACAGGACTTAGTGTCCCAGCACTGATTGTGTGTGTATAACAGAACTGAGTGTCCCAGCACTGAATGTGTGTGTATAACAGGACTGAGAGTCCCAGCACTGACGGGGGGTATAACAGGACTGAAAGTCCCAGCACTGACTGTGTGTAAATAACAGGACTGAGTGTCACAGCACTGACAGTGTGTGTATAAGAGAACTGAGAGCCCAAGCACTGACTGTGTGTGTATAACAGGACTGAGTGTCCCAGCCCTGAGTGTGTGTATATAACAGGACTGAGTGTCGCAGCACTGACTGTGTGTGTATCACTGGACTGAGTGTACCAGCACTGACTGTGTGTGTATAACATGACTGAGTGTCCCAGCACTGACTCTGTGTGTGTAACAGGACTGAGTGTGCCAAAACTGACTGTGTGTGTATAACAGGACTGAATGTCCCAGCCCTGCCTGAGTGTGTATAACAGGACTAAATTTCCCAGCACTGAATGTGTGTGTGTAACAGTACTGAGTGTGTGTAAAGCAGTACTGAGTTTCCCAAAACTGACAATGTGTGTGTAACAGGACTGAGTGTGTGTGTATAACAGGACTGAGTGAACCAGCACTGACTTTGTGTGTATAACAGGACTGAGTGATCCAGCACTGACTGTGTGTGTATAACAGGACTGAGTGTCCCAGCACTGACTGTGTGTGTATAACAGGACTGAGTGACCCAGCACTGACTGTGTATAAAAGGACTGAGTGTCCCAGCACTGACTGTTTGTGTGTTACAGGACTGATTGTCCCAGCACTGACAGTGTGTGTATAACAGGACAGAGTGTCCCAGCACTTACTGTGTGTGTATAACAGGACTGAGAGACCCAGAACGCTCTGTGTGTGTATAACAGGACTGAGTGTTCAGCACTTACTGTGTGAGTATAACAGGACTGTGTGTACAAGCACTGACTGTGTGTGTATAACAAGACTGAGTGACCCAGAATTGACTGAGTGTGTATAACAGGACGTTGTGTCCCAGCACTGACTGTTTGTCTATAACAGGACTGAGTGTCCCAGCACTGACTGTGTGTCTATAACAGGACTGAGTGTTCCAGCACTGAATGTATGTGTACAACAGGACTGAGAGTCCCAGCACTGACTGTGTGTATAACAGGACAGAGTGTCTCTGCACTGACTGTGTGTGTATAACAGGACTGAGTGTCCCAGCACTGACTGTGTGTATATAACAGGACTGAGTGTCCCAGCACTGACTGTGTGTGTATAACAGGACTGAGTGTCCCAGCACTGACTGTGTGTGTATAACAGGACTGAGTGTCCCAGCACTGACTGTGTGTGTATAACAGGACTGAGTGTCCCAGCACTGACTGTGTGTGTATAACAGGACTGAGTGTCCCAGCACTGACTGTGTGTGTATAACAGGACTGAGTGTCCCAGCACTGACTGTGTGTGTATAACAGGACTGAGTGTCCCAGCACTGACTGTGTGTGTATAACAGGACTGAGTGTCCCAGCACTGACTGTGTGTGTATAACAGGACTGAGTGTCCCAGCACTGACTGTGTGTGTATAACAGGACTGAGTGTCCCAGCACTGACTGTGTGTGTATAACAGGACTGAGTGTCCCAGCACTGACTGTGTGTGTATAACAGGACTGAGTGTCCCAGCACTGACTGTGTGTGTATAACAGGACTGAGTGTCCCAGCACTGACTGTGTGTGTATAACAGGACTGAGTGTCCCAGCACTGACTGTGTGTGTATAACAGGACTGAGTGTCCCAGCACTGACTGTGTGTGTATAACAGGACTGAGTGTCCCAGCACTGACTGTGTGTGTATAACAGGACTGAGTGTCCCAGCACTGACTGTGTGTGTATAACAGGACTGAGTGTCCCAGCACTGACTGTGTGTGTATAACAGGACTGAGTGTCCAGCACTGACTGTGTGTGTATAACAGGACTGAGTGTCCCAGCACTGACTGTGTGTGTATAACAGGACTGAGTGTCCCAGCACTGACTGTGTGTGTATAACAGGACTGAGTGTCCCAGCACTGACTGTGTGTGTATAACAGGACTGAGTGTCCCAGCACTGACTGTGTGTGTATAACAGGACTGAGTGTCCCAGCACTGACTGTGTGTGTATAACAGGACTGAGTGTCCCAGCACTGACTGTGTGTGTATAACAGGACTGAGTGTCCCAGCACTGACTGTGTGTGTATAACAGGACTGAGTGTCCCAGCACTGACTGTGTGTGTATAACAGGACAGAGTGTCCCAGCACTGACTGTGTGTGTATAACAGATCGGAATATCCCAGCCCTGCCTGTGTGGGTATAACAGGACTAAGTTTCCCAGCACTGAATGTGTGTGTATAACAGTACTGAGTGTGTGTGTATAACAGTACTGAGTTTCCCAGCACTGACAATGTGTGTGTAACAGGACTGAGTGTGTGTGTATAACAGGACTGAGTGTTCCAGCAATGACTTTGTGTGTGTAACAGGACTGAGTGTTCCAGCACTGACTGTGTGTGTATAACAGGACTTAGTGTCCAAGCACTGATCATGTGTATATAAAAGGGCTGAGTGTGTGCGTATAGCAGGACTGAGTGTCCAAGCACTGACTGTGTGTGTGTAACAGGACTGAGTATCCCAGCACTGACTGTGTGTGTATACCAGGACTGAGTGACCCAGCACTGACTGTGTGTGTATAAAAGGACTGAGTGTCCCAGCAATGACTGTTTGTGTATAACAGGACTGAGTCTACAAACACTGACTGTGTGTGTATAACAAGACTGAGTGACCCAGCACTGACTGGGGGTAGAACAGGACAGAGTGTCCCAGCACTGACTGTGTAGGTATAACAGGACTGAGTTTCCCAGCACTGACTGTGTGTAAATAACAGGACTGAGTGTCACAGCACTGACAGTGTGTGTATAACAGGACTGAGTGCCCCAGCACTGACTGTGTGTGTATAACAGGACTGAGTGTCCCAGCACTGACTGTGTGTATATAACAGGACTGAGTGTTGCAGCACTGACTGTGTGTGTATAACAGGACTGAGTGTACCTGCACTGACTGTGTGTGTATAACAGATCTGAGTGTCCCAGCACTGACTCTGTGTGTATAACAAATCTAAGGGTAACAGCCCTGACCGTCTGTGTAACAGGACTGAGTGTCCCAGCACTGACTGTGTGTGTGTAACAGGACTGAGTGTCCCAGCACTGACTGTGTGTGTATAACAGGACTGAATGTCCTAGCCCTGCCTGTGTGTGTATAACAGGACTAAGATTCACAGCACTGAATGGGTGTCTAACAGTACTGAGTGTGTGTGTATAACAGTACTGAGATTCCCAACACTGACAATGTGTGTGTAACAGGACTGAGTGTCCAAGAACGGATCATGTGTATATAAAAGGGCTGAGTGTGTCTGTATAACAGGACTGAGTGTCCCAGCACTGACTGTGTGTGTATACCAGGAATGAGTTACCCAGCACTGACTGTGTGTGTATAAAAGGACTGAGTGTCCCAACACTGTTTGTGTATAACAGGACTGAGTGTACAAGCACTGAATGTGTGTGTATAACAGGACTGAGAGACCCAGCACTGACTGGGGGTATAACAGGACAGATTGTCCCAGCACTGACTGTGTGGGTATATCAGGACTGAGTGTCCCAGCACTGACTGTGTGTGTGTAACAGTACTGAGTGTGTGTAAAGCAGTACTGAGTTTCCCAGCACTGACAATGTGTGTGTAACAGGACTGAGTGTGTGTGTATAACAGGACTGAGTGAACCAGCACTGACTTTGTGTGTATAACAGGACAGAGTGTCCCAGCACTGACTGTGTGTGTATACCAGGACTGAGTTACCCAGCACTGACTGTGTGTGTATAAAAGGACTGAGTGTCCCAACACTGACTGTTTGTGTATAACAGGACTGAGTGTACAAGCACTGAATGTGTGTGTATAACAGGACTGAGAGACCCAGCACTGACTGGGGGTATAACAGGACAGAGTGTCCCAGCACTGACTGTGTGGGTATATCAGGACTGAGTGTCCCAGCACTGACTGTGTGTGTGTAACAGTACTGAGTGTGTGTAAAGCAGTACTGAGTTTCCCAGCACTGACAATGTGTGTGTAACAGGACTGAGTGTGTGTGTATAACAGGACTGAGTGAACCAGCACTGACTTTGTGTGTATAACAGGACTGAGTGATCCAGCACTGACTGTGTGTGTATAACTGGACTGAGTGTCCCAGCACTGACTGTGTGTGTATAACAGGACTGAGTGACCCAGCACTGACTGTTTGTGTATAAAAGGACTGAGTGTCCCAGCACTGACTGTTTGTGTGTTACAGGACTGATTGTCCCAGCACTGACAGTGTGTGTATAACAGGACAGAGTGTCCCAGCACTTACTGTGTGTGTATAAGAGGACTGAGAGACCCAGAACACTCTGTGTGTGTATAACAGGACTGAGTGTTCAGCACTTACTGTGTGAGTATAACAGGACTGTGTGTACAAGCACTGACTGTGTGTGTATAACAAGACTGAGTGACCCAGAATTGACTGAGTGTGTATAACAGGACGTTGTGTCCCAGCACTGACTGTTTGTCTATAACAGGACTGAGTGTCCCGGCACTGACTGTGTGTCTATAACAGGACTGAGTGTTCCAGCACTGAATGTATGTGTATAACAGGACTGAGAGTCCCAGCACTGACTGTGTGTATAACAGGACAGAGTGTCTCTGCACGGACTGTGTGTGTATAACAGGACACAGTGTCCCAGCACTGACTGTGTGTATATAACAGGACTGAGTGTCCCAGCAATGACAGAGTGTGTATAACAGGACTGAGTGTTCCAGACAGACTGTGTGTGTATCACAGGACTGAGTGACCCAGCATTGACTGTGTGTGTATAACAGTACTGAGTGTCCCAGCACTGACTGTGTGTGTATAACAGGTCTGAGTGTCCCAGCACAGACTGTGAGTATATATCAGGACTGAGTGTCGCAGCACTGACTGTGTGTGTATAACAGGACTGAGTGTCCTTGCACTGACTGTGTGTGTATAAAAGGACTGAGTGTCCAAGCACTGACTGTTTGTGTGTCACTGGACTCATTGTCCCAGCACTGACTGTGTGTGTATAACTGGACTGAGTATCCCAGCACTGACTGTGTGTGTATAACAGGATAGAGTGTCCCAGCACTGACTGTGTCTATATAACAGGACTGAGTGTCCCAGCACTGACAGCGGATGTATAACAGGACTGATTGTCCCAGCACTGACTGTGATGTATAACAGGACTCAATGTCCCAGCACTGACTGTGTGTATAACAGGACTGAGTGTCTATGCACTGACTGTGTGTGTATAACAGGACTGAGTGTCCCAGCACTGACTGTGTGTTTGCATAACAGGACTGAGTGTCCCAGCACTGACTGTGTGTGTATAACAGGACTGAGTGTCCCAGCACTGACTGTGTGTGTATAACAGGACTGAGTGTCCAGCACTGACTGTGTGTGTTTAACAGGACTGAGTGTCCCAGCACAGACTGTGTGTGTATAACAGGACTGAGTGTCCCAGCACTGACTGTGTGTTTGCATAACAGGACTGAGTGTCCCAGCACTGACTGTGTGTGTGTAACAGGACTGAGTATCCCACCACTGACTTCGTTTGTATCACAGGACTGAGTGTCCCAGCACTGACTGTGTGTGTATAACAGGGTTGAGTGTCCCTGCACTGACTGTGTGTGTATAACAGGACAGAGTGTCCCAGCACTGACTGTGTGTGTATAACAGATCGGAATATCCCAACCCTGCCTGTGTGGGTATAACAGGACTAAGTTTCCCAGCACTGAATGTGTGTGTATAACAGTACTGAGTGTGTGTGTATAACAGTACTGAGTTTCCCAGCACTGACAATGTGTGTGTAACAGGACTGAGTGTGTGTGTGTAACAGGACTGAGTGTTCCAGCACTGACTGTGTGTGTATAACAGGACTTAGTGTCCAAGCACTGATCATGTGTATATAAAAGGGCTGAGTGTGTGCGTATAGCAGGACTGAGTGTCCAAGCACTGACTGTGTGTGTGTAACAGGACTGAGTATCCCAGCACTGACTGTGTGTGTATACCAGGACTGAGTGACCCAGCACTGACTGTGTGTGTATAAAAGGACTGAGTGTCCCAGCAATGACTGTTTGTGTATAACAGGACTGAGTCTACAAACACTGACTGTGTGTGTATAACAAGACTGAGTGACCCAGCACTGACTGGGGGTAGAACAGGACAGAGTGTCCCAGCACTGACTGTGTAGGTATAACAGGACTGAGTTTCCCAGCACTGACTGTGTGTAAATAACAGGACTGAGTGTCACAGCACTGACAGTGTGTGTATAACAGGACTGAGTGCCCCAGCACTGACTGTGTGTGTATAACAGGACTGAGTGTCCCAGCACTGACTGTGTGTATATAACAGGACTGAGTGTTGCAGCACTGACTGTGTGTGTATAACAGGACTGAGTGTACCTGCACTGTGTGTGTATAACAGATCTGAGTGTCCCAGCACTGACTCTGTGTGTATAACAAATCTAAGGGTAACAGCCCTGACCGTCTGTGTAACAGGACTGAGTGTCCCAGCACTGACTGTGTGTGTGTAACAGGACTGAGTGTCCCAGCACTGACTGTGTGTGTATAACAGGACTGAATGTCCCAGCCCTGCCTGTGTGTGTATAACAGGACTAAGATTCGCAGCACTGAATGGGTGTCTAACAGTACTGAGTGTGTGTGTATAACAGTACTGAGATTCCCAACACTGACAATGTGTGTGTAACAGGACTGAGTGTCCAAGAACGGATCATGTGTATATAAAAGGGCTGAGTGTGTGTGTATAACAGGACTGAGTGTCCCAGCACTGATTGTGTGTCTGTAACAGGACTGATTATCCCAGCACTGACTGTGTGTGTATACCAGGACTGAGTTACCCAGCACTGACTGTGTGTGTATAAAAGGACTGAGTGTCCCAACACTGACTGTTTGTGTATAACAGGACTGAGTGTACAAGCACTGAATGTGTGTGTATAACAGGACTGAGTATCCAAGCACTGACTGTGTGTGTATAACAGGACTGAGTGACCCAGCACTGACTGTGTGTGTACAACAGGACTGAGTATCCAAGCACTGACTGTGTGTGTATAACAGGACTGAGTGACCCAGCACTGACTGTGTGCGTATAAAAGGACTGAGTGTCCCAGCACTGACTGTGTGTTTAACAGGACTGAGTGTCCCAGACTGACTGTGTGTGTATAACAGGACTGAGTGTCCCAGCACTGACTGTGTGTGTATAACAGTACTGAGTGTCCCAGCACTGACTGTGTGTGTGTAACAGGACTGAGTGTCCCAGCACTGACTGTGTGTGCATAACAGGACTGAATGTCCCAGCCCTGCCTGTGTGTGTATAACAGGACTAAGTTTCCCAGCACTGAATGTGTGTGTATAACAGTACTGAGTGTGTGTATAACAGTACTGAGTTTCCCAGCACTGACAATGTGTGTGTAACAGGACTGAGTGTGTGTGTATAACAGGACTGAGTGCTCCAGCACTGACTGTGTGTGTATAACAGGACTGAGTGATCCAGCACTGACTGTTTGTGTATAACTGGACTGAGTGTCCCAGCACTGACTGTGTGCGTATAACAGGACTGAGTGACCCAGCACTGACTGTTTGTGTATAAAAGGACTGAGTATCCCAGCACTGACTGTTTGTGTGTTACAGGACTGATTGTCCCAGCACTGACAGAGTGTGTATAACAGGACTGAGTGTCCCAGCACTTACTGTGTGTGTATAACAGGACTGAGAGACCCAGAACGCTCTGTGTTTGTATAACAGGACTGAGTGTCCCAGCACTTACTGTGTGTGTATAACAGGACTGTGTGTACAAGCACTGACTGTGTGTGTATAAGAAGACTGAGTGACCCAGACCTGACTGAGTGTGTATAACAGGAAATTGTGTCCCAGCACTGACTGTCTGTGTATAACAGGACTGAGTGTCCCAGCACTGAACTGTGTGCCTATGACAGGACTGAGTGTTCCAGCACTGATCGTATGTGTATAACAGGACTGAGAGTCCCAGCACTGACTGTGTGTGTATAACAGGACTGAGTGTCCCAGCACTGACTGTGTGTGTATAACAAGACTGAGTGTCCCAGCACTGACTGTGGGTGTATAACAGGACAGAGTGTCCCATCACTGTCTTTGTTTGTATAACAGGACTGAGTGTCGCTGCACTGACTGTGTGTGTATAACAGGACTGAGTGTCCCAGCACTGACTTTGTGTGTATAACAGGACGGAGTGTCCCAGCACTGACTTTGTTTGTATAACAGGACTGAGTGTCCCTGCACTGACTGTGTGTTTATAACAGGACTGAGTGACCCAGCACTGAATGTGATGGTATAACAGGACTGAGTGTCCCAGCACTGACTGTGTGTGTGTGACAGGCCTGAGTGCCCCAGCACTGACTGTGTGTGTATAACAGGACTGAGTTTCGCAGCACTGACTGTGTGCATAAAACAGGACTGAGTGTCCCAGCACTGACTGAGTGTGTATAACAGGACTGAGGTTCCCACCACTGACTGTGTGTGTGTGACAGGATTGAGTGTCCCAGCACTGACTGTGTGTATTACAGGACAGAGTGTCTCAGCACTGGCTGTGTGTGTATAACACGACTGAGAGTCCCAGCACTGACTGTGTGTATATAACAGGACTGAGTGTCCCAGCACTGACAGTGTGTGTTTAACAGGACTGAGTGTCCCAGCACTGAATCTGTAAATAACAGTACTGAGTGTCCCAGCACTGACTGTGTGTGTATAACAGGACTGAGTGTCCCAGCACTGACTGTGTGTGTATAACAGGACTGAGTGTCCCAGCACTGACTGTGTGTATGTATCAGGACTGAGTGTCCCAGCACTGACTGTGTGTGTACAACAGGACTGAATATCCCAGCACCGACTGTGTGTCTATAAGCGGACTCAGTGACCCAGCAATGACTGTGTGTGTATAAAAGGACTGAGTATAACAGCACTGACTGTTTGTGTGTGACTGGACTGATTGTCCCAGCACTGACTGTGTGTGTATAACAGGACTGAGTTTCCCAGCACTTACTGTGTGTGTATAACAGGATTGAGAGTACAAACACTGACTGTGTGTGTATAACAAGACTGAGTGACCCCGAACTGACTGAGCGTGTATAACAGGACTTACTGTCCCAGCAGTGACTGTGTTTATAACAGGACTGAGAGTCCCAGCATTGACTATGTGTATAACAGGACTGATTGTCCCAGCACTGACTGTGTGGTTATAACAGGACTGAGTGTCCCAGCACTGAAAGTTAGTGTGTAACAGGACTGAGTGTCCCAGCACTGATCATGTGTGTATAACAGGACTCAGTGGGTGTTTATAACAGGATTGTGTGTCCCAGCACTGACTGTGTGTGACTGGACTGAGCGTACCAGCACTGACTGTGTGTGTATTACAGCACTGTGTGTCCCAGCTCTGACTGTGTGTATATAACAGGACAGAGTGACCCAGCACTGACTGTGTGTGTATAACAGGACTGAGTGTCCCAGCACGGAAAGTTAGTGTGTAACAGGACTGAGTGTCCCAGCACTGATCATGTGTGTATAACAGGACTCAGTGAGTGTGTATAACAGGACTGTGTGTCCCAGCACTGACTGTGTGTGTATAACAGGACTGAGTGTCCCAGCACTGACTGTGTGTGTATAACAGGACTGAGTGACCCAGCACTGACTGTGTGTGTATAACAGGACTGAGTGTCCCAGCACTGACTGTGTGTGTATAACAGGACTGAGTGTCCCAGCACTGACTGTGTGTGTAACAGGACTGAGTGTCCCAGCACTGACTGTGTGTGTAACAGGACTGAGTGTCCCAGCACTGACTGTGTGTGTATAACAGGACGGAGTGTCCCAGCACTGAATGTGTGGGTGTAACAGGACTGAGTGTCCCAGCACTGACTTTGGGAGTATAACAGGACTGAGTGTCCCAGCACAAACTGTGCTTGTGTGACAGGACTGTGTGTCCCAGCACTGACTGTGTGAGTATAACAGGACAGAGTGACGCAGCACTGACTGTGTGTCTATAACAGGATTGAGTGCCCCAGCACTGACTGTGAGTGTGCAACAGGACTGAGTGTCTCTGCAATGACTATGTGTATATAACAGGACTGAGTGTCCCAGCACTGACTGTGTCTATAAAAGAACTGAGTGTCCCAGCACCGACTGTGTGTTTGTATAACAGGACCGAGTATCCCAGCACTGACTGTGTGTGTAAAACAGGACTGAGTCTCCCAGCACTGAATGTGATGGTATAACAGGACTGAGTGTCCCAACACTGACTTTGTTTGTATAACAGGACTGAGTGTCCCTGCACTGACTGTGTGTGCATAACAGTTCTGAGTGTCCCAGCACAAACTGTGCTTGTGTGACAGGACTGTGTGCCCCAGCACTGACTGTGTGTGTATAACAGGACAGAGTGACCCAGCACTGACTGTGTGTGTATAACAGGACAGAGTGACCCAGCACTGACTGTGTGTGTGCAACAGGACTGAGTGTCTCTGCAATGACTATGTGTATATAACAGGACTGAGTGTCCCAGCACTGACTGTGTGTTTTTATAACAGGACTGAGTGTCCCAGCACTGACTGTGTGTGTATAACAGGACTGAGTGTCCCAGCACTGACTGTGTGTGTATAACAGGATGAATGTCCCAGCACTGACTGTGTGTGGATAACAGTACTGAGTGTCCCAGCACTGACTGTGTTTGTATTACAGGACTGAGTGTCCCAGCACTGACTGTTTGTGTATAACAGGACTGAGTGTCCCAGCTGTGACAGTGTGTGTATAACAGGACTGAGTGTCCCAGCACTGACTGTGTTTGTATAACAGGACTGAGTGTCCCAGCA
Organism: Carcharodon carcharias; assembly: GCF_017639515.1. NCBI lineage: Eukaryota > Metazoa > Chordata > Chondrichthyes > Lamniformes > Lamnidae > Carcharodon > Carcharodon carcharias. Next base: position 4,478,009 of record NC_054493.1, on the reverse strand, counting down.
CTTAATGTGAGTGTATAACAGGACTGAGTGTCCCAGCACTGACTGTATGAGTATAACAGGACTGAGTATACCAGCACCGACTGTGTGTGTATAAAAGGAGTTAGTGTCCCAGCACTGACTGTGTGTGTAACAAGACTGAGTGTCGCAGCACTGACTGTGTGTGTATAACAGGACCTAGTTTCCCAGCACTGACTGTTTGTTTGTATAACAGGACTGAGTGTCCCAGCACTGACTGTGTGTGTATAACAGGACTGAGTGTCCCAGCACTGAATGTGTGTGTGTAACAGTACTGAGATTCTTAGCACTGACTGTGTGTGTATAACAGGACTGTTTGTCCCAGCAATGATTATGTCTGTATAAAAAGACTGAGGGTCCCAGCTGTGTGTATATTTGTATAAAAGGACTGAGTGTCCCAGCACTGACTGTCTGCGCATAACAGTACTGAGTATCCCAGCACTGACTGTGTGTGTGAAACAGGACTGAGTGTCCCAGCACTGACTGTGTGTGTATAACAGGACAGAGTGACCCATCACTGAGTGTGTGCGTATAATAGGACTGATTGTCTCTGCACTGACTGTGTGTATATAACAGGACTGAGTGTCCCTGCACTTACTGTGTGTATATAACAGGACTGAGTGTCCCAGCACTGACTGTGTGTGTATAACAGGACTGAGTGTCCCAGCAATGACTGTGTTTATAACAGGACAGAGTGTCCCAAAACCGACTTTGTGTTTGTGTAACAGGACTGAGTATCCCAGCACTGACTGTGTGTGGATAACTGGACTGAGTGTCCCAGCACTGACTGTGTGTGTAACAGTACTGAGTGTCCCAACACTGACTGTGTGTGTATAACAGGACGGAGTGTCCCAGCACTGACTGTGTGTGTGTAACAGGACTGAGTGTCCCAGCACTGACTTTGGGAGTATAACAGGACTGAGAGTCCCAGCACAAACTGAGCTTGTGTGAGAGGACTGTGTGCCCCAGCACTGACTGTGTGTGTATAACAGGACAGAGTGACCCAGCACTGACTGTGTGTCTATAACAGGATTGAGTTCCCCAGCACTGACTGTGTGTGTGCAACAGGACTGAGTGTCTCTGCAATGACTATGTGTATATAACAGGACTGAGTGTCCCAGCACTGTGTTTATAAAAGGACTGAGTGTCCCAGCACCGAATGTGTGTTTGTATAAAGGACTGAGTGTCCAAGCACTGACTGTGGGTGCATAACAGGAATGAGTGTCCCAGCACTGACTGTGTGTGTATAACAGGACTGAGTGTCCCAGCACTGACTGTGTGTGTATAACAGGACTGAGTATCCCAGCACTGACTGTGTGTGTATAACAGGACTGAGTGTCCCAGCACTGAATTTGTGTGGATAACTGGACTGAGTGTCCCAGCACTGACTGTGTGTGTTTAACAGGACAAAGTGTCCCAGCACCGACTGTGGGTGTATAACAGGACTGAGTGTCGCAGCACTGACTTTGTTTGTATAACAGGACTGAGTGTCCCTGCACTGACTGTGTGTGTATAATAGGACTGAGTGTCCCAGCACTGACTGTGTGTGTATAACAGGACTGAGTGTCCCAGCACTGAATTTGTGTGTATAACAGGACTGAGTGTCCCAGCACTGACTTTGTTTGTATAACAAGTCTGAGTGTCCCTGCACTGACTGTGGGTGTATTACAGGACTGAGTTTCCCAGCACTGAATGTGATGGTATAACAGGACTGACTGTCCCAGCACTGACTGTGTGTGTGTATAACAGGACTGAGCATCACAGCACCGAATGTGTGTTTGTATAAAAGGACTGAGTGTCCCCGCACTGAATTTGTTTTTGTATAACAGGACTGAGTGTCCCAGCACTGACTGTGTGTGTATAACTGGACTGAGTGACCCACCACCTACAGTGTCTGTATAACAGGACTGAGTGTCCCAGCACTGACTTTGTGAGTATAACAGGACTCAGTGTCCCAGCGCTGACTGTGTGTGTGTAAAAGGACTGAGTGTCCCAGCACTGACTGTGTGTGTATAACAGGACTGATTGTCCCAGTACTGACTGTGTGTGTATAACAGGACTGAGTGTCCCAGCACTGACTGTGTGTGTAACAGTACTGAGTGTCCCAGCACTGACTGTGCGTGTATAACAGGACGGAGTGTCCCAGCACTGACTGTGCGTGTGTAACAGGACTGAGTGTCCCAGCACTGACTTTGGGAGTATAACAGGACTGAGTGTCCCAGCACAAACTGTGCTTGTGTGAGAGGACTGTGTGCCCCAGCACTGACTGTGTGTGTATAACAGGGCAGAGTGACCCAGCACTGACTGTGTGTCTATAACAGGATTGAGTTCCCCAGCACTGACTGTGTGTGTGCAACAGGACTGAGTGTCTCTGCAATGACTATGTGTACATAACAGGACTGAGTGTCCCAGCACTGACTGTGTTTATAAAAGGACTGAGTGTCCCAGCACCGAATGTGTGTTTGTATAAAGGACTGAGTGTCCAAGCACTGACTGTGGGTGCATAACAGGAATGAGTGTCCCAGCACTGACTGTGTGTGTATAACAGGACTGAGTGTCCCAGCACTGACTGTGTGTGTATAACAGGACTGAGTATCCCAGCACTGACTGTGTGTGTATAACAGGACTGAGTGTCCCAGCACTGAATTTGTGTGGATAACTGGACTGAGTGTCCCAGCACTGACTGTGTGTGTTTAACAGGACAAAGTGTCCCAGCACCGACTGTGGGTGTATAACAGGACTGAGTGTCGCAGCACTGACTTTGTTTGTATAACAGGACTGAGTGTCCCTGCACTGACTGTGTGTGTATAATAGGACTGAGTGTCCCAGCACTGACTGTGTGTGTATAACAGGACTGAGTGTCCCAGCACTGACTGTGTGTGTATAACAGGACTGAGTGTCCCAGCACTGAATTTGTGTGTATAACAGGACTGAGTGTCCCAGCACTGACTTTGTTTGTATAACAAGTCTGAGTGTCCCTGCACTGACTGTGGGTGTATTACAGGACTGAGTTTCCCAGCACTGAATGTGATGGTATAACAGGACTGACTGTCCCAGCACTGACTGTGTGTGTGTATAACAGGACTGAGCATCACAGCACCGAATGTGTGTTTGTATAAAAGGACTGAGTGTCCCCGCACTGAATTTGTTTTTGTATAACAGGACTGAGTGTCCCAGCACTGACTGTGTGTGTATAACTGGACTGAGTGTCCCACCACCTACAGTGTCTGTATAACAGGACTGAGTGTCCCAGCACTGACTTTGTGAGTATAACAGGACTCAGTGTCCCAGCGCTGACTGTGTGTGTGTAAAAGGACTGAGTGTCCCAGCACTGACTGTGTGTGTATAACAGGACTGATTGTCCCAGTACTGACTGTGTGTGTATAACAGGACTGAGTGTCCCAGCACTGACTGTGTGTGTAACAGTACTGAGTGTCCCAGCACTGACTGTGTGTGTATAACAGGACGGAGTGTCCCAGCACTGACTGTGTGTGTGTAACAGGACTGAGTGTCCCAGCACTGACTTTGGGAGTATAACAGGACTGAGTGTCCCAGCACAAACTGTGCTTGTGTGAGAGGACTGTGTGCCCCAGCACTGACTGTGTGTGTATAACAGGACAGAGTGACCCAGCACTGACTGTGTGTCTATAACAGGATTGAGTTCCCCAGCACTGACTGTGTGTGTGCAACAGGACTGAGTGTCTCTGCAATGACTATGTGTATATAACAGGACTGAGTGTCCCAGCACTGACTGTGTTTATAAAAGGACTGAGTGTCCCAGCACCGACTGTGTGTTTGTATAAAGGACTGAGTGTCCAAGCACTGACTGTGGGTGTATAACAGGAATGAGTGTCCCAGCACTGACTGTGTGTGTATAACAGGACTGAGTGTCCCAGCACTGACTGTGTGTGTATAACAGGACTGAGTATCCCAGCACTGACTGTGTGTGTATAACAGGACTGAGTGTCCCAGCACTGAATGTGATGGTATAACAGGACTGAGTGTTCCAGCACTGACTTTGTTTGTATAACAGGACTGAGAGTCCCTGCACTGACTGTGTCTGTATAACAGGACTGAGTGTCCCAGCACTGAATGTGATGGTATAACAGGACTGAGTGTCCTAGCACTGACTGTGAGTGTATAACAGGACTGAGTATCCCAACACCGAATGTGTGTTTGTATAAAAGGACTGAGTGTCCCAGCACTGACTTTGTGTTTGTATAACAGGACTGAGTGTCCCAGCACTAACTGTGTGTGTATAACAGGACTGAGTGTCCCAGCACTGACTGTGTGTGTATAACTGGACTGAGTGTCCCAGCACTGACTGTGTGTGTGTAAGAGGACAGAAAGTCCCAGCACTGACTGTGTGTGTATAACAGGACTGAGTGTCCCAGCACTGACTGTGTGTGTAACAGGACTGAGTGTCCCAGCATTGACTGTGTGTGTATAACAGGACGGAGAGTCCCAGCAATGACTGTTTGTGTAACAGGACTGAGTGTCCCAGCACTGACTGTGTGTATAACAGGTTCTGAGTATCCCAGCACTGACTGTGTGTTTATAACAGGACGGAGTGTCCCAGCACTGACTGTGTGTGTAACAGGACTGAGTGTCGCAGCACTGACTGTGTGTGTATAACAGGACGGAGTGTCCCAGCACTGACTGTGTGTGTGTAACAGGACTGAGTGTCCCAGCACTGACTTTGGGAGTATAACAGGACTGAGTGTCCCAGCACAAACGGTGCTTGTGTGACAGGACTGTGTGCCCCAGCACTGACTGTGTGTGTATAACAGGACAGAGTGACACAGCACTGACTGTGTGTCTATAACAGGATTGAGTGCCCCAGCACTGACTGTGTGTGTGCAACAGGACTGAGTGTCTGTGCAATGACTATGTGTATATAACAGGACTGAGTGTCCCAGCACTGACTGTGTGTTTTTATAAGAGGACTGAGTGTCCCAGCATGACTGTGTGTGTATAACAGGACTGAGTGTCCCAGCACTGACTGTGTGTGTATAACAGGATGAGTGTCCCAGCACTGACTGTGTGTGTGTAACAGTACTGAGTGTCCCAGCAGTGACTGTGTTTGTATTACAGGACTGAGTGTCCCAGCACTGACTGTGTGTGTACAACAGGACTGAGTGTCCCAGCTGTGAATGTGTGTGTATAACAGGACTGAGTGTCCCAGCACAAACTGTGTGTGTATAACAGGACTGATTGTCCCAGCACTGACTCTGTGTGTATAACAGGACTGAGTGTCCCAGCACTGACTGTGTGTGTATAACAGGACTGAGTGTCCCAGCACTGACTGTGTGTGTATAACAGGACTGAGTGTCCCAGCACTGACTGTGTGTGTAACAGGACTGAGTGTCCCAGCACTGACTGTGTGTGTAACAGTACTGAGTGTCCCAGCACTGACTCTGTGTGTATAACAGGACGGAGTGTCCCAGCACTGACTGTGTGTGTATAACAGGACTGAGTGTCCCAGCACTGACTTTGGGAGTATAACAGGACTGAGAGTCCCAGCACAAACTGTGCTTGTGTGAGAGGACTGTGTGCCCCAGCACTGACTGTGTGTGTATAACAGGACAGAGTGACCCAGCACTGACTGTGTGTCTATAACAGGATTGAGTTCCCCAGCACTGACTGTGTGTGTGCAACAGGACTGAGTGTCTCTGCAATGACTATGTGTACATAACAGGACTGAGTGTCCCAGCACTGACTGTGTTTATAAAAGGACTGAGTGTCCCAGCACCGAATGTGTGTTTGTATAAAGGACTGAGTGTCCAAGCACTGACTGTGGGTGCATAACAGGAATGAGTGTCCCAGCACTGACTGTGTGTGTATAACAGGACTGAGTGTCCCAGCACTGACTGTTTGTGTATAACAGGACTGAGTGTCCCAGCTGTGACAGTGTGTGTATAACAGGACTGAGTGTCCCAGAACTGACTGTGTTTGTATAACAGGACTGAGTGTCCCAGCACTTAATGTGAGTGTATAACAGGACTGAGTGTCCCAGCACTGACTGTATGAGTATAACAGGACTGAGTATACCAGCACCGACTGTGTGTGTATAAAAGGAGTTAGTGTCCCAGCACTGACTGTGTGTGTAACAAGACTGAGTGTCGCAGCACTGACTGTGTGTGTATAACAGGACCTAGATTCCCAGCACTGACTGTTTGTTTGTATAACAGGACTGAGTGTCCCAGCACTGACTGTGCGTGTATAACAGGACTGAGTGTCCCAGCACTGAATGTCTGTGTGTAACAGTACTGAGATTCTTAGCACTGAGTGTGTGTGTGTAACAGGACTGTTTGTCCCAGCAGTGATTATGTCTGTATAAAAGGATTGAGGATCCCAGCTGTGTCTATATTTGTATAAAAGGACTGAGTGTCCCAGCACTGACTGTCTGTGCATAACAGTACTGAGTGTCCCAGCACTGACTGTGTGTGTGTAACAGGACTGAGTGTCCCAGCACTGACTGTGTGTGTATAACAGGACAGAGTGACCCATCACTGAGTGTGTGCGTATAACAGGTCTGATTGTCTCTGCACTGACTGTGTGTATATAACAGGACTGAGTGTCCCTGCACTTACTGTGTGTATATAACAGGACTGAGTGTCCCAGCACTGACTGTGTGTGTATAACAGGACTGAGTGTCCCAGCAATGACTGTGTTTATAACAGGACAGAGTGTCCCAAAACCGACTTTGTGTTTGTGTAACAGGACTGAGTATCCCAGCACTGACTGTGTGTGGATAACTGGACTGAGTGTCCCAGCACTGACTGTGTGTGTATAACAGGACGGAGTGTCCCAGCACTGACTGTGTGTGTGTAACAGGACTGAGTGTCCCAGCACTGACTTTGGGAGTATAACAGGACTGAGAGTCCCAGCACAAACTGAGCTTGTGTGAGAGGACTGTGTGCCCCAGCACTGACTGTGTGTGTATAACAGGACAGAGTGACCCAGCACTGACTGTGTGTCTATAACAGGATTGAGTTCCCCAGCACTGACTGTGTGTGTGCAACAGGACTGAGTGTCTCTGCAATGACTATGTGTATATAACAGGACTGAGTGTCCCAGCACTGACTGTGTTTATAAAAGGACTGAGTGTCCCAGCACCGAATGTGTGTTTGTATAAAGGACTGAGTGTCCAAGCACTGACTGTGGGTGCATAACAGGAATGAGTGTCCCAGCACTGACTGTGTGTGTATAACAGGACTGAGTGTCCCAGCACTGACTGTGTGTGTATAACAGGACTGAGTATCCCAGCACTGACTGTGTGTGTATAACAGGACTGAGTGTCCCAGCACTGAATTTGTGTGTATAACAGGACTGAGTGTCCCAGCACTGACTGTGTGTGTTTAACAGGACAAAGTGTCCCAGCACTGACTGTGGGTGTATAACAGGACTGAGTGTCGCAGCACTGACTTTGTTTGTATAACAGGACTGAGTGTCCCTGCACTGACTGTGTGTGTATAACAGGACTGAGTGTCCCAGCACTGACTGTGTGTGTATAACAGGACTGAGTGTCCCAGCACTGACTGTGTGTGTATAACAGGACTGAGTGTCCCAGCACTGAATTTGTGTGTATAACAGGACTGAGTGTCCCAGCACTGACTTTGTTTGTATAACAAGACTGAGTGTCCCTGCACTGACTGTGGGTGTATTACAGGACTGAGTGTCCCAGCACTGAATGTGATGGTATAACAGGACTGAGTGTCCCAGCACTGACTGTGTGTGTATAACATGACTGAGCATCACAGCACCGAATGTATGTTTGTATAAAAGGACTGAGTGTCCCCGCACTGAATTTGTTTTTGTATAACAGGACTGAGTGTCCCAGCACTGACTGTGTGTGTATAACTGGACTGAGTGTCCCACCACCTACAGTGTCTGTATAACAGGACTGAGTGTCCCAGCACTGACTTTGTGAGTATAACAGGACTCAGTGTCCCAGCGCTGACTGTGTGTGTGTAAAAGGACTGAGTGTCCCAGCACTGACTGTGTGTGTATAACAGGACTGATTGTCCCAGTACTGACTGTGTGTGTATAACAGGACTGAGTGTCCCAGCACTGACTGTGTGTGTAACAGTACTGAGTGTCCCAGCACTGACTGTGTGTGTATAACAGGACGGAGTGTCCCAGCACTGACTGTGTGTGTGTAACAGGACTGAGTGTCCCAGCACTGACTTTGGGAGTATAACAGGACTGAGTGTCCCAGCACAAACTGTGCTTGTGTGAGAGGACTGTGTGCCCCAGCACTGACTGTGTGTGTATAACAGGACAGAGTGACCCAGCACTGACTGTGTGTCTATAACAGGATTGAGTTCCCCAGCACTGACTGTGTGTGTGCAACAGGACTGAGTGTCTCTGCAATGACTATGTGTATATAACAGGACTGAGTGTCCCAGCACTGACTGTGTTTATAAAAGGACTGAGTGTCCCAGCACCGACTGTGTGTTTGTATAAAGGACTGAGTGTCCAAGCACTGACTGTGGGTGTATAACAGGAATGAGTGTCCCAGCACTGACAGTGTGTGTATAACAGGACTGAGTGTCCCAGCACTGACTGTGTGTGTATAACAGGACTGAGTATCCCAGCACTGACTGTGTGTGTATAACAGGACTGAGTGTCCCAGCACTGAATGTGATGGTATAACAGGACTGAGTGTTCCAGCACTGACTTTGTTTGTATAACAGGACTGAGAGTCCCTGCACTGACTGTGTCTGTATAACAGGACTGAGTGTCCCAGCACTGAATGTGATGGTATAACAGGACTGAGTGTCCTAGCACTGACTGTGAGTGTATAACAGGACTGAGTATCCCAACACCGAATGTGTGTTTGTATAAAAGGACTGAGTGTCCCAGCACTGACTTTGTGTTTGTATAACAGGACTGAGTGTCCCAGCACTAACTGTGTGTGTATAACAGGACTGAGTGTCCCAGCACTGACTGTGTGTGTATAACTGGACTGAGTGTCCCAGCACTGACTGTGTGTGTGTAAAAGGACAGAGAGTCCCAGCACTGACTGTGTGTGTATAACAGGACTGAGTGTCCCAGCACTGACTGTGTGTGTAACAGGACTGAGTGTCCCAGCATTGACTGTGTGTGTATAACAGGACGGAGAGTCCCAGCAATGACTGTTTGTGTAACAGGACTGAGTGTCCCAGCACTGACTGTGTGTATAACAGGTTCTGAGTATCCCAGCACTGACTGTGTGTTTATAACAGGACGGAGTGTCCCAGCACTGACTGTGTGTGTAACAGGACTGAGTGTCGCAGCACTGACTGTGTGTGTATAACAGGACGGAGTGTCCCAGCACTGACTGTGTGTGTGTAACAGGACTGAGTGTCCCAGCACTGACTTTGGGAGTATAACAGGACTGAGTGTCCCAGCACAAACGGTGCTTGTGTGACAGGACTGTGTGCCCCAGCACTGACTGTGTGTGTATAACAGGACAGAGTGACACAGCACTGACTGTGTGTCTATAACAGGATTGAGTGCTCCAGCACTGACAGTGTGTGTGCAACAGGACTGAGTGTCTCTGCAATGACTATGTGTATATAACAGGACTGAGTGTCCCAGCACTGACTGTGTGTTTTTATAAGAGGACTGAGTGTCCCAGCATGACTGTGTGTGTATAACAGGACTGAGTGTCCCAGCACTGACTGTGTGTGTATAACAGGATGAGTGTCCCAGCACTGACTGTGTGTGTGTAACAGTACTGAGTGTCCCAGCAGTGACTGTGTTTGTATTACAGGACTCAGTGTCCCAGCACTGACTGTGTGTGTACAACAGGACTGAGTGTCCCAACTGTGAATGTGTGTGTATAACAGGACTGAGTGTCCCAGCACAAACTGTGTGTGTATAACAGGACTGATTGTCCCAGCACTGACTCTGTGTGTATAACAGGACTGAGTGTCCCAGCACTGACTGTGTGTGTATAACAGGACTGAAGTCCCAGCACTGACTGTGTGTGTATAACAGGACTGAGTGTCCCAGCACTGACTGTGTGTGTAACAGGACTGAGTGTCCCAGCACTGACTGTGTGTGTAACAGTACTGAGTGTCCCAGCACTGACTGTGTGTGTATAACAGGACGGAGTGTCCCAGCACTGACTGTGTGTGTGTAACAGGACTGAGTGTCCCAGCACTGACTTTGGGAGTATAACAGGACTGAGAGTCCCAGCACAAACTGTGCTTGTGTGAGAGGACTGTGTGCCCCAGCACTGACTGTGTGTGTATAACAGGACAGAGTGACCCAGCACTGACTGTGTGTCTATAACAGGATTGAGTTCCCCAGCACTGACTGTGTGTGTGCAACAGGACTGAGTGTCTCTGCAATGACTATGTGTATATAACAGGACTGAGTGTCCCAGCACTGACTGTGTTTATAAAAGGACTGAGTGTCCCAGCACCGAATGTGTGTTTGTATAAAGGACTGAGTGTCCAAGCACTGACTGTGGGTGCATAACAGGAATGAGTGTCCCAGCACTGACTGTGTGTGTATAACAGGACTGAAGTCCCAGCACTGACTGTGTGTGTATAACAGGACTGAGTGTCCCAGCACTGACTGTGTGTGTAACAGGACTGAGTGTCCCAGCACTGACTGTGTGTGTAACAGTACTGAGTGTCCCAGCACTGACTGTGTGTGTATAACAGGACGGAGTGTCCCAGCACTGACTGTGTGTGTATAACAGGACTGAGTGTCCCAGCACTGACTTTGGGAGTATAACAGGACTGAGAGTCCCAGCACAAACTGTGCTTGTG
>NC_054493.1:4436407-4466725 GCF_017639515.1 Carcharodon carcharias | reverse complement strand
GCACTGACTCTGTGTGTGTAATAGAACTGTTTGTCCCAGCACTGATAATGTCTTTATAAAAGGACTGAGGGTCCCAGCTGTGTGTATATTTGTATAAAAGGACTGAGTGTCCCAGCCCAGACTGTCTGTGTAAAACAGTACTGAGTGTCCCAGCACTGACTGTGTGTGTGTAACAGGACTGAGTGTCCCAACACTGACTATGTGTGTATAACAGGACAGAGTGACCCATCACTGAGTGTGTGTGTATAACAGGACTGAGAGTCTCTGCACTGACTGTGTGTATATAACAGGACTGAGTGTCCCAGCACTGACAGTATGTATGTAACAGGACTGAGTGTCCCAGCACTGACTGTGTGTGTATAACAGGACTGAGTGTCCCAGCAATGACTGTGTTTATAACAGGACAGAGTGTCCCAGCACAGACTTTGTGTTTTTATAACAGGACTGAGTATCCCACCACTGAATGTGTGTGTATATCTGGACTGAGTGTCCCAGCACTGACTGTGTGTATGACAGGACTGAGAGTCCCAGCTCTGACTGTGTGTGTATAACAGGACTGAGTGTCCCAGCACTGACTTTGTGCGTATAACAGGACTGAGAGTCCCAGCACTGACTTTGTTTGTATAACAGGACTGAGTGTCCCTGCACTGACTGTGTGTGTATAACAGGACTGAGAGTCCCAGCACTGACTGTGTGTGTATAACAGGACTGAGTGTCCCAGCACTAATGTGAGTGTATAACAGGACTGAGTGTCCCAGCACTGACTTTGTGTTTGTATAACAGGACTGAGTGTCCCACCACCGACAGTGTCTGTATAACAGGACTGAGTGTCCCAGCACTGACTGTGTGTGTATAACAGGACTGAGTGTCCCAGCACTGACTGTGTGTGTATAATAGGACTGAGTGTCCCAGCACTGACTGTGTGTGTGTAACAGGACTGAGTGTCCCAGCACTGACTGTGTGTGTATAACAGGACTGAGTGTCCCAGCACTGACTGTGTGTGTATAACAGGACTGATTGTCCCAGCACTGACTGTTTGTGTATAACAGGACTGAGGTCCCAGCACTGACTGTGTGTGTATAACAGGACTGAGTGTCCCAGCACTGATTGTGTGTCTATAACAGGACTGAGTGTCCCAGCACTGACTGTGTGTGTGTATCAGGACTGAGTGTCCCAGCACTGGCTGTGTGTGTATAACAGGACTGAGTGTCCCAGCACTGAGTGTGTGTGTATAACTGGACTGATTGTCCCAGCTCTGACTGTGTGTGTATAACAGGACTGAGTGTCCCAGCACTGACTGTTAGTGTGTAACAGGACTGAGTGTCCCAGCACTGGCTGTGTGTATATAACAGGACTGAGTGTCCCAGCACTGACTGTGTGTGTATAACAGGACTGAGTGTCCCAGCACTGACTGTGTGTGTATAACAGGACTGAGTGTCCCAGCACTGACTGTGTGTGTATAACAGGACTGATTGTCCCAGCACTGACTGTGTGTGTATAACAGGACTGAGTGTCCCAGCACTGAATGTGTGTGTGTTACAGTACTGAGATTATTAGCACTGACTGTGTGTGTGTAATAGGACTGTTTGTCCCAGTACTGATAATGTCTTTATAAAAGGACTGAGGGTCCCAGCTGTGTGTATATTTGTATAAAAGGACTGAGTGTCCCAGCACAGACTGTCTGTGTATAACAGTACTGAGTGTCCCAGCACTGACTGTGTGTGTGTAACTGGACTGAGTTTCCCAACACTGACTATGTGTGTATAACAGGACAGAGTGACCCATCACTGAGTTTGTGTGTATAAAAGGACTGATTGTCTCTGCACTGACTGTGTGTATATAACAGGACTGAGTGTCCCAGCACTGACAGTATGTATGTAACAGGATTGAGTGTCCCAGCACTGACTGTGTGTGTATAACAGGACTGAGTGTCCCAGCAATGACTGTGTTTATAACAGGACAGAGTGTCCCAGCACAGACTTTGTGTTTTTATAACAGGACTGAGTATCCCAGCACTGAATGTGTGTGTATAACTGGACTGAGTGTCCCAGCACTGACTGTGTGTGTATAACAGAACTGAGTGACCCAGCACCGATTGTGTGTTTGTATGACAGGACTGAGTTTCCCAGCACTGACTGTGTGTATTACAGGACTGAGAGTCCCTGCTCTGACTGTGTGTGTATAACAGGACTTAGTGTCCCAGCACTGACTTTGTGTGTATAACAGGACTGAGTGTCCCAGCACTGACTTTGTTTGTATAACAGGACTGAGTGTCCCTGCACTGACTGTGTGGGTATAACAGGACTGAATGGCCCAGCACTGACTGTGTGTGTATAACAGGACTGAGTGTCCCAGCACTAATGTGAGTGTATAACAGGACTGAGTGTCCCAGCACTGACTGTGTGTGTATAACAGGACTGAGTATCCCAGCACCGACTGTGTGTTTGTATAACATGACTGAGTGTCCCAGCACTGACTTTGTGTTTGTATAACAGGACTGAGTGTCCCACCACCTGTGAGGTCTGTATAACAGGACTGAGTGTCCCTGCACTGACTGTGTGTGTATAACAGGACTGAGTGTCCCAGCACTGACTGTGTGTGCGTAACAGGACTGAGTGTCCCAGCACTGACTGTGTGTGTATAACAGGACTGAGTGTCCCTGCACTGACTGTGTTTGTATAACAGGACAGAGTGTCCCAGCACAGACTTTGTGTTTTTATAACAGGACTGAGTATCCCACCACTGAATGTGTGTGTATATCTGGACTGAGTGTCCCAGCACTGACTGTGTGTATGACAGGACTGAGAGTCCCAGCTCTGACTGTGTGTGTATAACAGGACTGAGTGTCCCAGCACTGACTTTGTGCGTATAACAGGACTGAGAGTCCCAGCACTGACTTTGTTTGTATAACAGGACTGAGTGTCCCTGCACTGACTGTGTGTGTATAACAGGACTGAGAGTCCCAGCACTGACTGTGTGTGTATAACAGGACTGAGTGTCCCAGCACTAATGTGAGTGTATAACAGGACTGAGTGTCCCAGCACTGACTTTGTGTTTGTATAACAGGACTGAGTGTCCCACCACCGACAGTGTCTGTATAACAGGACTGAGTGTCCCAGCACTGACTGTGTGTGTATAACAGGACTGAGTGTCCCAGCACTGACTGTGTGTGTATAACAGGACTGAGTGTCCCAGCACTGACTGTGTGTGTGTAACAGGACTGAGTGTCCCAGCACTGACTGTGTGTGTATAACAGGACTGAGTGTCCCAGCACTGACTGTGTGTGTATAACAGGACTGATTGTCCCAGCACTGACTGTTTGTGTATAACAGGACTGAGTGTCCCAGCACTGACTGTGTGTGTATAACAGGACTGAGTGTCCCAGCACTGATTGTGTGTCTATAACAGGACTGAGTGTCCCAGCACTGACTGTGTGTGTGTATCAGGACTGAGTGTCCCAGCACTGGCTGTGTGTGTATAACAGGACTGAGTGTCCCAGCACTGAGTGTGTGTGTATAACTGGACTGATTGTCCCAGCTCTGACTGTGTGTGTATAACAGGACTGAGTGTCCCAGCACTGACTGTTAGTGTGTAACAGGACTGAGTGTCCCAGCACTGGCTGTGTGTATATAACAGGACTGAGTGTCCCAGCACTGACTGTGTGTGTATAACAGGACTGAGTGTCCCAGCACTGACTGTGTGTGTATAACAGGACTGAGTGTCCCAGCACTGACTGTGTGTGTATAACAGGACTGATTGTCCCAGCACTGACTGTGTGTGTATAACAGGACTGAGTGTCCCAGCACTGAATGTGTGTGTGTTACAGTACTGAGATTATTAGCACTGACTGTGTGTGTGTAATAGGACTGTTTGTCCCAGTACTGATAATGTCTTTATAAAAGGACTGAGGGTCCCAGCTGTCTGTATATTTGTATAAAAGGACTGAGTGTCCCAGCACAGACTGTCTGTGTATAACAGTACTGAGTGTCCCAGCACTGACTGTGTGTGTGTAACTGGACTGAGTTTCCCAAAACTGACTATGTGTGTATAACAGGACAGAGTGACCCATCACTGAGTTTGTGTGTATAAAAGGACTGATTGTCTCTGCACTGACTGTGTGTATATAACAGGACTGAGTGTCCCAGCACTGACAGTATGTATGTAACAGGATTGAGTGTCCCAGCACTGACTGTGTGTGTATAACAGGACTGAGTGTCCCAGCAATGACTGTGTTTATAACAGGACAGAGTGTCCCAGCACAGACTTTGTGTTTTTATAACAGGACTGAGTATCCCAGCACTGAATGTGTGTGTATAACTGGACTGAGTGTCCCAGCACTGACTGTGTGTGTATAACAGAACTGAGTGACCCAGCACCGATTGTGTGTTTGTATGACAGGACTGAGTTTCCCAGCACTGACTGTGTGTATTACAGGACTGAGAGTCCCTGCTCTGACTGTGTGTGTATAACAGGACTTAGTGTCCCAGCACTGACTTTGTGTGTATAACAGGACTGAGTGTCCCAGCACTGACTTTGTTTGTATAACAGGACTGAGTGTCCCTGCACTGACTGTGTGGGTATAACAGGACTGAGTGTCCCAGCACTGACTGTGTGTGTATAACAGGACTGAGTGTCCCAGCACTAATGTGAGTGTATAACAGGACTGAGTGTCCCAGCACTGACTGTGTGTGTATAACAGGACTGAGTATCCCAGCACCGACTGTGTGTTTGTATAACATGACTGAGTGTCCCAGCACTGACTTTGTGTTTGTATAACAGGACTGAGTGTCCCACCACCTGCGAGGTCTGTATAACAGGACTGAGTGTCCCTGCACTGACTGTGTGTGTATAACAGGACTGAGTGTCCCAGCACTGACTGTGTGTGCGTAACAGGACTGAGTGTCCCAGCACTGACTGTGTGTGTATAACAGGACTGAGTGTCCCTGCACTGACTGTGTTTGTATAACAGGAGTGAGTGTCCCAGCACTGACTGTGTGTGTATAACAGGACTGAGTGTCCCTGCACTGACTGTGTGTGTATAACAGGACAGAGTGTCCCCGCCCTGACTGTGTGTGTGTAACAGGACTTAGTGTCCCAGCACTGACTGTGTGTGTATAACAGTACTGAGTGTCCCAGCACTGGCTGTGTGTATATAACAGGACTGAGTGTCCCACCACTGACTGTGTGTGTATAACAGGACTGAGTGTCCCAGCACTGACTGTGTGTGTATAACTGGACTGAGTGTCCCAGCACTGACTGTGTGTGTATAACAGGACTGAGTATCCCAGCACCGACTGTGTGTTTGTATAACATGACTGAGTGTCCCAGCACTGACTTTGTGTTTGTATTACAGGACTGAGATTCCCTGCTCTGACTGTGTGTGTATAACAGGACTTAGTGTCCCAGCACTGACTTTGTGTGTATAACAGGACTGAGTGTCCCAGCACTGACTTTGTTTGTATAACAGGACTGAGTGTCCCTGCACTGACTGTATGGGTATAACAGGACTGAGTGTCCCAGCACTGACTGTGTGTGTATAACAGGACTGAGTGTCCCAGCACTAATGTGAGTGTATAACAGGACTGAGTGTCCCAGCACTGACTGTGTGTGTATAACAGGACTGAGTATCCCAGCACCGACTGTGTGTTTGTATAACATGACTGAGTGTCCCAGCACTGACTTTGTGTTTGTATAACAGGACTGAGTGTCCCACCACCTGCGAGGTCTATATAACAGGACTGAGTGTCCCTGCACTGACTGTGTGTGTATAACAGGACTGAGTGTCCCAGCACTGACTGTGTGTGCGTAACAGGACTGAGTGTCCCAGCACTGACTGTGTGTGTATAACAGGACTGAGTGTCCCTGCACTGACTGTGTTTGTATAACAGGACTGAGTGTCCCAGCACTGACTGTGTGTGTATAACAGGACTGAGTGTCTCTGCACTGACTGTGTGTGTATAACAGGACAGAGTGTCCCCGCCCTGACTGTGTGTGTGTAACAGGACTTAGTGTCCCAGCACTGACTGTGTGTGTATAACAGTACTGAGTGTCCCAGCACTGGCTGTGTGTATATAACAGGACTGAGTGTCCCACCACTGACTGTGTGTGTATAACAGGACTGAGTGTCCCAGCACTGACTGTGTGTGTATAACTGGACTGAGTGTCCCAGCACTGACTGTGTGTGTATAACAGGACTGAGTGTCCCAGCACTGACTGTGTGTGTATAACAGGACTGAGTGTCGCAGCACTGACTGTGTGTGTAAAACAGGACTGAGTTTCCCAGCGCTGACGGTGTGTGTATAACAGGACTGAGTGTCCCAGCATTGAAAGTTAGTGTGTAACAGGACTGAGTGTCCCAGCACTGATCATTTGTGTATAACAGGACTCAGTGTTTGTGTATAACAGGACTGTGTGTCCCAGCACTGACTGTGTGTGACTGGACTGAGTGTACCAGCCCTGACTTTGTGTGTATTACAGCACTGTGTGTCCCATCACTGACTGTGTGTATATAACAGGACAGAGTGACCCAGCACTGACTGTGTGTGTATAACAGGACTGAGTGTCCCAGCACTGGCTGTGTGTTTATAACAGGACTGACTGTCCCAGCACTGAATGTGTGTGTGTTACAGTACTGAGATTATTAACACTGACTGTGTGTGTGTAATAGGACTGAGAGTCCCAGCACTGACTGTGTGTGCATAACAGGACTGAGTGTCCCAACACTGACTGTGTGTGTATAACAGGACTGAGTGTCCAAGGACTGACTTTGTGTGTATAACAGGACTGAGTGTCCCAGCACAAACTGTGTGTGTGTGATAGGACTGAGTGTTCCAGCACTGACTGTGTGTGTTTAACAGGACTGAGTGTCCCTGCACTGACTGTGTGTGTATAACAGGACTGAGTGTCCCAGCACTAATGTGAGTGTATAACAGGACTGAGTGTCCCAGCACTGAATGTGTGTGTAAAACAGGACTGAGTATCCCAGCCCCGACTGTGTGTTTGTATAACAGGACTGAGTGTCCCAGCACTGACTTTGTGTTTGTATAACAGGACTGAGTGTCCCACCACCTACAGTGTCTGTATAACAGGACTGAGTGTCCCAGCACTGACTGTGTGTGTATAACAGGACTGAGTGTCCCAGCACTGACTGTGTGTGTATAACAGGACTGAGTGTCCCAGCACTGACTGTGTGTGTGTAACAGGACTGAGTGTCCCAGCACTGACTGTGTGTGTATAACAGGACTGAGTGTCCCAGCACTGACTGTGTGTGTATAACAGGACTGAGTGTCCCAGCACTGACTGTGTGTGTATAACAGGACTGAGTGTCCCAGCCCTGACTGTGTGTGTGTAACAGGACTGAGTGTCCCAGCACTGACTGTGTGTGTATAACAGGACTGAGTGTCCCAGCACTGACTGTGTGTGTATAACAGGACTGAGTGTCCCAGCACTGACTGTGTGTGTATAACAGGACTGAGTGTCCCTGCACTGACTGTGTGTGTATAACAGGACTGAGTGTCCCTGCACTGACTGTGTGTGTATAACAGGACTGAGTGTCCCAGCACTGACTGTGTGTGTATTACAGGACTGAGTGTCCCAGCACTGACTGTGTGTGTATAACAGGACTGAGTGTCCCAGCACTGACTGTGTGTGTATTGCCGGACTGAGTGTCCCAGCACTGACAGTGCGTGTATAACAGGACTGAGTGTCCCAGCACTGACTGTGTGTGTATAACAGGACTGAGTGTCCCAGCACTGACTGTGTGTGTATAACTGGACTGAGTGTCCCAGCACTGACTGTGTGTGTATAACAGGACTGAGTGTCCCAGCACTGACTGTGTGTGTATAACAGGACTGAGTGTCCCAGCACTGACTGTGTGTATAACAGGACTGAGATTCCCAGCACTGACTGTGTGTGTATAACAGGACTGAGTGTCCCAGCACTGACTGTGTGTGTATAACAGGACTGAGTGTCCCAGCACTGACTGTGTGTGTATAAAAGGACTGAGGGTCCCAGCTGTGTGTATATTTGTATAAAAGGACTGAGTGTCCCAGCACAGACTGTCTGTGTAAAACAGTACTGAGTGTCCCAGCACTGACTGTGTGTGTGTAACAGGACTGAGTGTCCCAACACTGACTATGTGTGTATAACAGGACAGAGTGACCCATCACTGAGTGTGTGTGTATAACAGGACTGAGTGTCTCTGCACTGACTGTGTGTATATAACAGGACTGAGTGTCCCAGCACTGACTGTGTGTGTATAACAGGACTGAGTGTCCCAGCACTGACTGTGTGTGTATAACAGGACTGAGTGTCCCAGCACTGACTTTGTGTTTATAACAGGACTGAGTGTCCCAGCACTGACAGTGTGTGTATAACAGGACTGAGTGTCCCAGCACTGACTGTGTGTGTATAACAGGACTGAGTGTCCCAGCACTGACTGTGTGTTGTATGACAGGACTGAGTGTCCCAGCACTGACTGTGTGTATTACAGGACTGAGTGTCCCAGCACTGACTGTGTGTGTATAACAGGACTGAGTGTCCCAGCACTGACTGTGTGTGTATAACAGGACTGAGTGTCCCAGCACTGACTGTGTGTGTATAACAGGACTGAGTGTCCCAGCACTGACTGTGTGTGTATAACAGGACTGAGTGTCCCAGCACTGACTGTGTGTGTATAACAGGACTGAGTGTCCCAGCACTGACTGTGTGTGTATAACAGGACTGAGTGTCCCAGCACTGACTGTGTGTGTTTAACAGGACTGAGTGTCCCAGCACTGACTGTGTGTGTATAACAGGACTGAGTGTCCCAGCACTGACTGTGTGTGTATAACAGGACTGAGTGTCCCAGCACTGACTGTGTGTGTATAACAGGACTGAGTGTCCCAGCACTGACTGTGTGTGTATAACAGGACTGAGTGTCCCAGCACTGACTGTGTGTGTATAACAGGACTGAGTGTCCCAGCACTGACTGTGTGTGTATAACAGGACTGAGTGTCCCAGCACTGACTGTGTGTTGTGTAACAGGACTGAGTGTCCCAGCACTGACAGTGTATGCATCACAGGACTGAGTGTCCCAGCACTGACTGTGTGTGTATAACAGGACTGAGTGTCCCAGCACTGACTGTGTGTGTATAACAGGACTGAGTGTCCCAGCACTGACTGTGTGTGTATAACAGGACTGAGTGTCCCAGCACTGACTGTGTGTGTATAACAGGACTGAGTGTCCCAGCACTGACTTTGTGCGTATAACAGGACTGAGTGTCCCAGCACTGACTGTGTGTGTATAACAGGACTGAGTGTCCCTGCACTGACTGTGTGTGTATAACAGGACTGAGTGTCCCAGCACTGACTGTGTGTGTATAACAGGACTGAGTGTCCCAGCACTGACTGTGTGTGTATAACAGGACTGAGTGTCCCAGCACTGACTGTGTGTGTATAACAGGACTGAGTGTCCCAGCACTGACTGTGTGTGTATAACAGGACTGAGTGTCCCAGCACTGAGTTTGTGTGTATAACAGGACTGATTGTCTCTGCACTGACTGTGTGTATATAACAGGACTGAGTGTCCCAGCACTGACAGTATGTATGTAACAGGACTGAGTGTCCCAGCACTGACTGTGTGTGTATAACAGGACTGAGTGTCCCAGCAATGACTGTGTTTATAACAGGACAGAGTGTCCCAGCACAGACTTTGTGTTTTTATAACAGGACTGAGTATCCCAGCACTGAATGTGTGTGTATAACTGGACTGAGTGTCCCAGCACTGACTGTGTGTGTATAACAGGTCTGAGTGACCCAGCACCGATTGTGTGTTTGTATGACAGGACTGAGTTTCCCAGCACTGACTGTGTGTATTACAGGACTGAGAGTCCCAGCACTGACTGTGTGTGTATAACAGGACTGAGTGTCCCAGCACTGACTTTGTGTGTATAACAGGACTGAGTGTCCCAGCACTGACTTTGTTTGTATAACAGGACTGAGTGTCCCTGCACTGACTGTGTGTGTATAACAGGACTGAGTGTCCCAGCACTGACTGTGTGTGTATAACAGGACTGAGTGTCCCAGCACTAATGTGAGTGTATAACAGGACTGAGTGTCCCAGCACTGACTGTGTGTGTATAACAGGACTGAGTATCCCAGCACCGACTGTGTGTTTGTATAACAGGACTGAGTGTCCCAGCACTGACTTTGTGTTTGTATAACAGGACTGAGTGTCCCACCCCCTGCAGTGTCTGTATAACAGGACTGAGTGTCCCTGCACTGACTGTGTGTGTATAACAGGACTGAGTGTCCCAGCACTGACTGTGTGTGTATAACAGGACTGAGTGTCCCAGCACTGACTGTGTGTGTATAACAGGACTGAGTGTCCCAGCACTGACTGTGTTTGTATAACAGGACTGAGTGTCCCAGCACTGACTGTGTGTGTATAACAGGACTGAGTATCCCAGCACTGACTGTGTCTGTATAACAGGACTGAGTGTCCCAGCACTGACTGTGTGTGTATAACAGGACTGAGTGTCCCAGCACTGACTGTGTGTGTATAACAGGACTGAGTGTCCCAGCACTGACTGTGTGTGTATAACAGGACTGAGTGTCCCAGCACTGACTGTGTGTGTATAACAGGACTGAGTGTCCCAGCACTGACTGTGTGTGTATAACAGGACTGAGTGTCCAACCAGTGACTGTGTGTGTATAACAGGACTGAGTGTCCCAGCACTGACTGTGTGTTTATAACAGGACTGAGTGTCCCAACAATGACTGTGTGTGTATAACAGGTCTGAGTGAACCAGCTCTGACTGTGTGTGTATAACAGGACTGAGTGTCCCAGCACTGACTGTGTGTGTATAACAGGACTGAGTGAACCAGCACTGACTGTGTGTGTATAACAGGACTGAGTGTCCCAGCACTGACTGTGTGTGTATAACAGGACTGAGTGTCCCAGCACTGACTGTGTGTGTATAACAGGACTGAGTGTCCCAGCACTGACTGTGTGTGTATAACAGGACTGAGTGTCCCAGCACTGACTGTGTGTGTATAACAGGACTGAGTGTCCCAGCACTGACTGTGTGTGTATAACAGGACTGAGTGTCCCAGCACTGACTGTGTGTGTATAACAGGACTGAGTGTCCCAGCACTGACTGTGTGTGTATAACAGGACTGAGTGTCCCAGCACTGACTGTGTGTGTATAACAGGACTGAGTGTCCCAGCACTGACTGTGTGTGTATAACAGGACTGAGTGTCCCAGCACTGACTGTGTGTGTATAACAGGACTGAGTGTCCCAGCACTGACTGTGTGTGTATAACAGGACTGAGTGTCCCAGCACTGAATGTGTGTGTGTAACAGTACTGAGATTATTAGCACTGACTGTGTGTGTGTAATAGGACTGTTTGTCCCAGCACTGATTATGTCTTTATAAAAGGACTGAGGGTCCCAGCTGTGTGTATATTTGTATAAAAGGACTGAGTGTCCCAGCACTGACTGTGTGTGTGTATAACAGTACTGAGTGTCCCAGCACTGACTGTGTGTGTGTAACTGGACTGAGTTTCCCAACACTGACTATGTGTGTATAACAGGACAGAGTGACCCATCACTGAGTGTGTGTGTATAACAGGACTGAGTGTCCCAGCACTGACAGTATGTATGTAACAGGATTGAGTGTCCCAGCACTGACTGTGTGTGTATAACAGGACTGAGTGTCCCAGCAATGACTGTGTTTATAACAGGACAGAGTGTCCCAGCACAGACTTTGTGTTTTTATAACAGGACTGAGTATCCCAGCACTGAATGTGTGTGTATAACAGGTCTGAGTGTCCCAGCACTGACTGTGTGTGTATAACAGGTCTGAATGTCCCAGCGCCGATTGTGTGTTTGTATGACAGGACTGAGTTTCCCAGCACTGACTGTGTGTATTACAGGACTGAGAGTCCCAGCTCTGACTGTGTGTGTATAACAGGACTTAGTGTCCCAGCACTGACTTTGTGTGTATAACAGGACTGAGTGTCCCAGCACTGACTTTGTTTGTATAACAGGACTGAGTGTCCCTGCACTGACTGTGTGTGTATAACAGGACTGAGTGTCCCAGCACTGACTGTGTGTGTATAACAGGACTGAGTGTCCCAGCACTAATGTGAGTGTATAACAGGACTGAGTGTCCCAGCACTGACTGTGTGTGTATAACAGGACTGAGTATCCCAGCACCGACTGTGTGTTTGTATAACAGGACTGAGTGTCCCAGCACTGACTTTGTGTTTGTATAACAGGACTGAGTGTCCCACCACCTGCAGTGTCTGTATAACAGGACTGAGTGTCCCTGCACTGACTGTGTGTGTATAACAGGACTGAGTGTCCCAGCACTGACTGTGTGTGCGTAACAGGACTGAGTGTCCCAGCACTGACTGTGTGTGTATAACAGGACTGAGTGTCCCTGCACTGACTGTGTTTGTATAACAGGACTGAGTGTCCCAGCACTGACTTTGTGTTTTTATAAAAGGACTGAGTGTCCCAGCCCTGACTGTGTGTATTAAAGGACTGAGTGTCCCAGCACTGACTGTGTGTGTATAACAGGACTGAGTGTCCCAGCACTGACTGTGTGTGTATAACAGGACTGAGTGTCCCAGCACTGACTGTGTGTGTATAACAGGACTGAGTGTCCCAGCACTGACTGTGTGTGTATAACAGGACTGAGTGTCCCAGCACTGACTGTGTGTGTATAACAGGACTGAGTGTCCCTGCACTGACTGTGTGTGTATAACAGGACTGAGTGTCCCAGCACTGACTGTGTGTGTGTAACAGGACTGAGTGTCCCAGCACTGACTGTGTGTGTATAACAGGACTGAGTGTCCCAGCACTGACTGTGTGTGAGTAACAGGACTGAGTGTCCCAGCACTGACTGTGTGTGTATAACAGGACTGAGTGTCCCAGCACTGACTGTGTGTGTATAACAGGACTGAGTGTCCCAGCACTGACTGTGTGTGTATAACAGGACTGAGTGTCCCAGCACTGACTGTGTGTGTATAACAGGACTGAGTGTCCCAGCACTGACTGTGTGTGTATAACAGGACTGAGTGTCCCAGCACTGACTGTGTGTGTATAACAGGACTGAGTGTCCCAGCACTGACTGTGTGTATAACAGGACTGAGTGTCCCAGCACTGACTGTGTGTGTATAACAGGACTGAGTGTCCCAGCACTGACTGTGTGTGTATAACAGGACTGAGTGTCCCAGCACTGACTGTGTGTGTATAACAGGACTGAGTGTCCCAGCACTGACTGTGTGTGTATAACAGGACTGAGTGAACCAGCACTGACTGTGTGTGTATAACAGGACTGAGTGTCCCAGCACTGACTGTGTGTGTATAACAGGACTGAGTGTCCCAGCACTGACTGTGTGTGTATAACAGGACTGATTGTACCAGCACTGACTGTGTGTGTATAACAGGACTGAGTGTCCCAGCACTGACTGTGTGTGTATAACAGGACTGAGTGTCCCAGCACTGACTGTGTGTGTATAACAGGACTGAGTGTCCCAGCACTGACTGTGTGTGTATAACAGGACTGAGTGTCCCAGCACTGACTGTGTGTGTATAACAGGACTGATAGTACCAGCACTGACTGTGTGTGTATAACAGGACTGAGTGTCCCAGCACTGAATGTGTGTGTGTAACAGTACTGAGATTCGTAGCACTGACTGTGTGTGTGTAATAGGACTGTTTGTCCCAGCACTGATTATGTCTTTATAAAAGGACTGAGGGTCCCAGCTGTGTGTATATTTGTATAAAAGGACTGAGTGTCCCAGCACTGACTGTGTGTGTGTGTAACAGGACTGAGTGTCCCAGCACTGACTGTGTGTGTATAACAGGACTGAGTGTCCCATCACTGAGTGTGTGTGTATAACAGGACTGAGTGTCTCTGCACTGACTGTGTGTGTATAACAGGACTGAGTGTCCCAGCACTGACAGTATGTATGTAACAGGACTGAGTGTCCCAGCACTGACTGTGTGTGTATAACAGGACTGAGTGTCCCAGCAATGACTGTGTTTATAACAGGACAGAGTGTCCCAGCACAGACTTTGTGTTTTTATAACAGGACTGAGTATCCCAGCACTGAATGTGTGTGTATAACTGGACTGAGTGTCCCAGCACTGACTGTGTGTGTATAACAGGTCTGAGTGACCCAGCACCGATTGTGTGTTTGTATGACAGGACTGAGTTTCCCAGCACTGACTGTGTGTATTACAGGACTGAGAGTCCCAGCTCTGACTGTGTGTGTATAACAGGACTTAGTGTCCCAGCACTGACTTTGTGTGTATAACAGGACTGAGTGTCCCAGCACTGACTTTGTTTGTATAACAGGACTGAGTGTCCCAGCACTGACTGTGTGTGTATAACAGGACTGAGTGTCCCAGCACTGACTGTGTGTGTATAACAGGACTGAGTGTCCCAGCACTGAATGTGAGTGTATAACAGGACTGAGTGTCCCAGCACTGACTGTGTGTGTATAACAGGACTGAGTATCCCAGCACCGACTGTGTGTTTGTATAACAGGACTTATTGTCCCAGCACTGACTTTGTGTTTGTATAACAGGACTGAGTGTCCAAGCACTGACTGTTTGTGTATAACAGGACTGAGTGTCCCAGCACTGACTGTGTGTGTATAACAGGACTGAGTGTCCCAGCACTGACTGTGTGTGTATAACAGGACTGAGTGTCCCAGCACTGACTGTGTGTGTATAACAGGACTGAGTGTCCCAGCACTGACTGTGTGTGTATAACAGGACTGAGTGTCCCAGCACTGACTGTGTGTGTATAACAGGACTGAGTGTCCCAGCACTGACTGTGTGTGTATAACAGGACTGAGTGTCCCAGCACTGACTGTGTGTGTATAACAGGACTGAGTGTCCCAGCACTGACTGTGTGTGTATAACAGGACTGAGTGTCCCAGCACTGACTGTGTGTGTATAACAGGACTGAGTGTCCCAGCACTGACTGTGTGTGTATAACAGGACTGAGTGTCCCAGCACTGACTGTGTGTGTATAACAGGACTGAGTGTCCCAGCACTGACTGTGTGTGTATAACAGGACTGAGTGTCCCAGCACTGACTGTGTGTGTATAACAGGACTGAGTGTCCCAGCACTGACTGTGTGTGTATAACAGGACTGAGTGTCCCAGCACTGACTGTGTGTGTATAACAGGACTGAGTGTCCCAGCACTGACTGTGTGTGTATAACAGGACTGAGTGTCCCAGCACTGACTGTGTGTGTATAACAGGACTGAGTGTCCCTGCACTGACTGTGTGTGTATAACAGGACTGAGTGTCCCAGCACTGACTGTGTGTGTATAACAGGACTGAGTGTCCCAGCACTGACTGTGTGTGTATAACAGGACTGAGTGTCCCAGCACTGACTGTGTGTGTATAACAGGACTGAGTGTCCCAGCACTGACTGTGTGTGTATAACAGGACTGAGTGTCCCAGCACTGACTGTGTGTGTATAACTGGACTGAGTGTCCCAGCACTGACTGTGTGTGTATAACAGGACTGAGTGTCCCAGCACTGACTGTGTGTGCGTAACAGGACTGAGTGTCCCAGCACTGACTGTGTGTGTATAACAGGACTGAGTGTCCCAGCACTGACTGTGTGTGTATAACAGGACTGAGTGTCCCTGCACTGACTGTGTGTGTATAACAGGACTGAGTGTCCCAGCACTGACTGTGTGTGTATAACAGGACTGAGTGTCCCTGCACTGACTGTGTGTGTATAACAGGACTGAGTGTCCCAGCACTGACTGTGTGTGTATAACAGGACTGAGTGTCCCAGCACTGACTGTGTGTGTATAACAGGACTGAGTGTCCCAGCACTGACTGTGTGTGTATAACAGGACTGAGTGTCCCAGCACTGACTGTGTGTGTATAACAGGACTGAGTGTCCCTGCACTGACTGGGTGTGTATAACAGTACTGAGTGTCCCAGCACTGACTGTGTGTGTATAACAGGACTGAGTGTCCCAGCACTGACTGTGTGTGTATAACAGGACTGAGTGTCCCAGCACTGACTGTGTGTGTATAACAGGACTGAGTGTCCCAGCACTGACTGTGTGTGTATAACAGGACTGAGTGTCCCAGCACTGACTGTGTGTGTATAACAGGACTGAGTGTCCCAGCACTGACTGTGTGTGTATAACAGGACTGATTGTCCCAGCACTGACTGTGTGTGTATAACAGGACTGAGTGTCCCAGCACTGAATGTGTGTGTGTTACAGTACTGAGATTATTAGCACTGACTGTGTGTGTGTAATAGGACTGTTTGTCCCAGCACTGATAATGTCTTTATAAAAGGACTGAGGGTCCCAGCTGTGTGTATATTTGTATAAAAGGACTGAGTGTCCCAGCACAGACTGTCTGTGTATAACAGTACTGAGTGTCCCAGCACTGACTGTGTGTGTGTAACTGGACTGAGTTTCCCAACACTGACTATGTGTGTATAACAGGACAGAGTGACCCATCACTGAGTGTGTGTGTATAACAGGACTGAGTGTCTCTGCACTGACTGTGTGTATATAACAGGACTGAGTGTCCCAGCACTGACAGTATGTATGTAACAGGATTGAGTGTCCCAGCACTGACTGTGTGTGTATAACAGGACTGAGTGTCCCAGCAATGACTGTGTTTATAACAGGACAGAGTGTCCCAGCACAGACTTTGTGTTTTTATAACAGGACTGAGTATCCCAGCACTGAATGTGTGTGTATAACTGGACTGAGTGTCCCAGCACTGACTGTGTGTGTATAACAGGTCTGAGTGTCCCAGCACCGATTGTGTGTTTGTATGACAGGACTGAGTTTCCCAGCACTGACTGTGTGTATTACAGGACTGAGAGTCCCAGCTCTGACTGTGTGTGTATAACAGGACTTAGTGTCCCAGCACTGAATTTGTGTGTATAACAGGACTGAGTGTCCCTGCACTGACTGTGTGTGTATAACAGGACTGAGTGTCCCAGCACTGACTGTGTGTGTATAACAGGACTGAGTGTCCCAGCACTGAATGTGTGTGTAACAGGACTGAGTGTCCCAGCACTGACTGTGTGTGTATAACAGGACTGAGTATCCCAGCACCGACTGTGTGTTTGTATAACAGGACTGAGTGTCCCAGCACTGACTTTGTGTTTGTATAACAGGACTGAGTGTCCCACCACCTGCAGTGTCTGTATAACAGGACTGAGTGTCCCTGCACTGACTGTGTGTGTATAACAGGACTGAGTGTCCCAGCACTGACTGTGTGCGTATAACAGGACTGAGTGTCCCAGCACTGACTGTGCGTGTGTAACAGGACTGAGTGTCCCAGCACTGACTGTGTGTGTATAACAGGACTGAGTGTCCCAGCACTGACTGTGTGTGCTTAACAGGACTGAGTGTCCCAGCACTGACTGTGTGTGTATAACAGGACTGAGTGTCCCAGCACTGACTGTGTGTGTATAACAGGACTGAGTGTCCCAGCACTGACTGTGTGTGTATAACAGGACTGAGTGTCCCAGCACTGACTGTGTGTGTATAACAGGACTGAGTGTCCCAGCACTGACTGTGTGTGTATAACAGGACTGAGTGTCCCTGCACTGACTGTGTGTGTATAACAGGACTGAGTGTCCCAGCACTGACTGTGTGTGTATAACAGGACTGAGTGTCCCAGCACTGACTGTGTGTGTATAACAGGACTGAGTGTCCCAGCACTGACTGTGTGTGTATAACAGGACTGAGTGTCCCAGCACTGACTGTGTGTGTATAACAGGACTGAGTGTCCCAGCACTGACTGTGTGTGTATAACAGGACTGAGTGTCCCAGCACTGACTGTGTGTGTATAACAGGACTGAGTGTCCCAGCACTGACTGTGTGTGTAACAGGACTGAGTGTCCCAGCACTGACTGTGTGTGTATAACAGGACAGAGTGTCCCAGCACTGACTGTGTGTGTATAACTGGACTGAGTGTCCCAGCACGGACTCTGTTTGTGTAATAGGACTGAGTGTCCCAGCACTGACTGTGTGTGTAACAGGACTGAGTGTCCC
Organism: Carcharodon carcharias; assembly: GCF_017639515.1. Classification (NCBI taxonomy): domain Eukaryota; kingdom Metazoa; phylum Chordata; class Chondrichthyes; order Lamniformes; family Lamnidae; genus Carcharodon; species Carcharodon carcharias. The sequence continues at coordinate 4,448,672 of NC_054493.1, read as the reverse complement.
AGCACTGACTGTGTGTGTATAACAGGACTGATTGTCCCAGCACTGACTGTGCCTGGTTATAACGATATTGTCTGTTACATCCAACAGGAAACCGAACCACCACGTTGTGAAATCCAGCAAGCCCTTCATCTAAAGCGGAATCAGCTTATCGACGTATCGGCCTTACATGATTTTTTCGGGGTTGCGCAAGCGCTTGTCTGAGATGTTGAACGAGCCTTCGGAGTTGCTGAACTCTCTCAGGCATCTTACTGCCCCCTGATGTCTCTGCGGGAGTCTGCGCCCACTGTCGCCGCTCGGTTTCTGAGCTGTCAGACTGCGAGGCTTTGAGAGTTGCGCCCAAATTACGGCTTGAGGTTTTCGTCTGTGATGGAGGATCTCAAAGGTGAAAAGGGCTGGTAGAGTGAGAGAGAGAGTGAGAGAGAGAGAGAGAGAGAGAGAGAGTGGGATGGACACGGAGAATTTGGGAGGGATTCCGGATCTTAGCATCCCACCCCTACACCGCACTGGCAGCTTAAGGCCCGGCCTCCAATGCTGGAGCGATTGGAATCCAGGGGGGCTGAACGAAAGACCGGAATCGGAGGAGCGCAGAGATCTCGGAGAGTTGTAAGGGGCTGGAGAAGGTTACAGAGATAGGGAGGGGTGTAGGGGACTGGAGGAGATTACAGAGATAGGGAGGTGTGTAGGGGCTGGAGGAGGTTACAGAGATAGGGAGGGGTATAGGGTCAGGAGGAGGTTACAGAGATAGGGAGGGCTGTAGGGGGCTGGAGGAGGTTACAGAGATAGGAAGGTGTGTAGGGGCTGGAGGAGGTTACAGAGATAGGGAGGGGTCGAGGTGGCTGGAGGAGGTTACAGAGATAGGGAGGGGTGTAGGGGCTGGAGGAGGTTACAGAGATAGGGAGGGATGTATGGGCTGGAGGAGGTTACAGAGATAGGGAGGGGAGTAAGAACTGGAGGTTGTTACAGTGATAGGGAGGGATGTAGGGAGATGGAGGAGGTTACAGAGATAGGGAGGGATGTAGGAGATGGAGCAGGTTACAGAGATAGTGGGGCTGGAGGAGGTTAGAGAGATAGGGACAGTTGCTGCCTTACCAGAAGGAGAGCCGCAGTGTCGGAGGGTCAGCGCTGAGGGAGAGCTGCACTGTCGGAGGGTCAGTGCTGAGGGAGAGCCGCACTGTCGGAGGGTCAGTACTGAGGGAGAGCCGCACTGTCGGAGGGTCAGTGCTGAGGGAGAGCCGCACTGTCGGAGGGTCAGTGCTGAGGGGAGAGCCGCACTGTCGGAGGGTCAGTGCTGAGGGAGAGCCGCACTGTCGGAGGGTCAGTACTGAGGGAGAGCCGCACTGTCGGAGGGTCAGTGCTGAGGGAGAGCCGCACTGTCGGAGGGTCAGAGCTGAGGGAGAGCCGCACTGTCGGAGGTTGAGTTTGAACAGTCCTTTGCACTGATTGATTGTCTGTCCTGGGATACCATGTCGCGCTGGGTCTGATTCTCTCGAGGTTGTGCTCTGGAGGTGAGCGGCTATATCTAAATGAAACTTGCCATGTTGCAGTGTGAGCCGGTGTGTAATGATTATCGGCTCCCTCCAGGTGGCGCCCTGCTCCCATTCTCGCTCCCTCCTGCATGATGGTCATTATGAGCCAATGTCTTTGCCTTGATTGGCCCAATGTTCACTTAACCCACGTTCCTATTGGATGCTGCGGATTGTCAGACCCCACCCCACCCACCCCCCCCACCCACCTCACTGCCACACCTCCATGATTGGCCAATGGGCAGCAGCTTTGCCTGAGCAGCCGCCAATGGGTGGCCAGGCATTTGAGTTCCTGGCGCTGGTCCCAGTGGGACGAAGGTCAGAGTCAAAACTCCCACAGTCAAGACAGATCCCCTCCCCCGCTCTCCCCTCCCCCCGCTCTCCCCTCCCCCCGCTCTCCCCTCCTCCCGCTCTCCCCTCCCCCCGCTCTCCCCTCCCCTGCTCTCCCCTCCTCCCACTCTCCCCTCCCCAGCTCTCCCCTCCCCCGCTCTCCCCTCGCCCTCTCTCCCCTCCTCCCGCTCTCCCCTCCCCCGCTCTCCCCTCCCCCGCTCTCCCCTCCCCTCTCTCCCATCCTCCCTCTCTCCCCTCCCCCGCTCTCTCCTCCCCCGCTCTCCCCTCCCCTCTCTCCCATCCTCCCTCTCTCCCATCCCCCTCTCTCCCCTCCCCCCACTCTCCCCTCCCCCCGCTCTCCCCTCCTCCCGCTCTCCCCTCCTCCTGCTCTCCCCTCCCCCCGCTCTCCCCTCCCCCGCTCTCCCCTCCCCCCCGCTCTCCCCCTCCCCCCCCCGCTCTCCCCTCCTCCCGCTCTCCCCCTCCCCCCACTCTCCCCTCCTCCCGCTCTCCCCTCCCCCGCTCTCCCCTCCCTCGCTCTCCCCTCCCCCCGCTCTCCCCTCCCCACTCTCCCCTCCCCCGCTTTCCCCTCCCCTCTCTCCCATCCTCCCTCTCTCCCATCCCCCGGTCTCCCCTCCCCCGCTCTCCCCTCCCCCGCTCTCCCCTCCCCTCTCTCCCATCCTCCCTCTCTCCCATCCCCCGCTCTCCCCTCCCCCGCTCTCCCCTCCTCCTCTCTCCCCTCCCCCCGCTCTCCTCTCTCCCGCTCTTCCCTCCCCGCTCTCCCCTCCCCCATCCCATCCCACACTCTCCCCTCCCCCGCTCTCCCCCTCCCCCCGCTCTCCCCTCCCCCGCTCTCCCCTCCCTCGCTCTCCCCTCCCCCCGCTCTCCCCTCCCCACTCTCCCCTCCCCCGCTCTCCCCCTCGCCCCGCTCTCCCCCTCCTCCCCCGCTCTCCCCCTCCTCCCGCGCTCTCCCCCTCCCCCCACTCTCCCCTCCTCCCGCTCTCCCCTCCCCCGCTCTCCCCTCCCTCGCTCTCACCCTCCCCCCGCTCTCCCCTCCCCACTCTCCCCTCCCCCGCTCTCCCCTCCCCCCGCTCTCCCCTCCTCCCTCTCTCCCCTCCCCTGCTCTCCCCTCCCCCCGCTCTCCCCTCCTCCCGCTCTCCCCTCCCCTGCTCTCCCCTCCCCCCGCTCTCCCCTCCCCCGCTCTCTCCTACCCCCGCTTTCCCCTCCCCCGCTCTCCCCTCCCCCCACTCTCCCCAATCTCTCTCCCCTCCCCCCGCTCTCCCCTCCCTCGCTCTCCCCTCCCCCCGCTCTCCCCTCCCCACTCTCCCCTCCCCCGCTCTCCCCCTCCCCCGCTCTCCTCCCCTCCCCTCTCTCCCATCCTCCCTCTCTCCCATCCCCCGCTCTCCCCTCCCCCGCTCTCCCCTCCCCCCACTCTCCCCTCCTCCCGCTCTCCCATCCCCCGGTCTCCCCTCCCCCGCTCTCCCCTCCCCCGCTCTCCCCTCCCCTCTCTCCCATCCTCCCTCTCTCCCATCCCCCGCTCTCCCCTCCCCCGCTCTCCCCTCCTCCTCTCTCCCCTCCCCCCGCTCTCCTCTCTCCCGCTCTTCCCTCCCCGCTCTCCCCTCCCCCATCCCATCCCACACTCTCCCCTCCCCCGCTCTCCCCTCCCCCCGCTCTCCCCTCCCCCGCTCTCCCCTCCCTCGCTCTCCCCTCCCCCCGCTCTCCCCTCCCCACTCTCCCCTCCCCCGCTCTCCCCTCCCCCCGCTCTCCCCTCCCCCGCTCTCCCCTCCTCCCGCTCTCCCCTCCCCCCACTCTCCCCTCCTCCCGCTCTCCCCTCCCCCGCTCTCCCCTCCCTCGCTCTCCCCTCCCCCCGCTCTCCCCTCCCCACTCTCCCCTCCCCCGCTCTCCCCTCCCCCCGCTCTCCCCTCCTCCCTCTCTCCCCTCCCCTGCTCTCCCCTCCCCCCGCTCTCCCCTCCTCCCGCTCTCCCCTCCCCTGCTCTCCCCCTCCCCCCGCTCTCCCCTCCCCCGCTCTCTCCTACCCCCGCTTTCCCCTCCCCCGCTCTCCCCTCCCCCCACTCTCCCCAATCTCTCTCCCCTCCCCCGCTCTCCCCTCCCTCGCTCTCCCCTCCCCCCGCTCTCCCCTCCCCACTCTCCCCTCCCCCGCTCTCCCCTCCCCCGCTCTCCCCTCCCCTCTCTCCCATCCTCCCTCTCTCCCATCCCCCGCTCTCCCCTCCCCCGCTCTCCCCTCCCCCGCTCTCCCCTCCCCTCTCTCCCATCCTCCCTCTCTCCCATCCCCCGCTCTCCCCTCCCCCGCTCTCCCCTCCTCCTCTCTCCCCTCCCCCGCTCTCCTCTCTCCCGCTCTTCCCTCCACGCTCTCCCCTCCCCCATCCCATCCCACACTCTCCCCTCCCCCGCTCTCCCCTCCCCCTCTCTCCCATCCCTCCTCTCTCCCAGCCCCCCTCTCTCCCCTCCCCTGCTCTCCCCTCCCCTGCTCTCCCCTGCTCCTCTCTCCCCTGCCCCGCTCTCCCCTCATCCTCTCTCCCCTCCCCCGCTTTCCCCTCCCCCCTTCCAGCTCTCCCCTCCCCCTCTCCCCTCCCCGCTCGCCCCTCCCCCTCTCTCCCCTCCCCGCTCTCCCCTCCCCCTCTCCCGTCCCCTGCTCTCCCCTCCCCCCTCTCCCATCCCCCATTCTCCCCTCCCCCGCTCTCCCCTCCCCCCGCTCTCCCCAATCTCTCTCCCATCCGCCGCTCTCCCCTCCATCGCTCTCCCATCCCCCGCTCTCCCCTCCCCCCGCTCTCCCCTCCCCCTCTCTCCCCTCCCCCGCTCTCCCCTCCCTGCTCTCCCCACCCCCTCTCCCGTCCCCTGCTTTCCCTTCCCCGCTCTCCCCTCCATCTCTCTCCCATCCCCCGCTCTCCCCTCCCCCATTCTCCCCTCCCCCCGCTCTCCCCTCCCCCTCTCTCCCCTCCCCCTGCTCTCCCCTCCACCGCTCTCCCCTCCCCCTCTCTTCCCTCCTCCTCTCTCTGTACTCTCTCCCCACCCCTGCTCTCCTCTCCCGCTCTCTCTGCTCTCTCTGTCCACTCTCCCCTGCCCCTCTCCCCTCTCCCCCTCACTCCCATCCCCTGCTCTCCACTCCCCCTCACTCCCATTCCCTGCTCTCCGCTCCCCCTCTCTCTGTACTGTCTCCCCACCACGCTCTCTCTTCCCACTCTCTCCCCTCCCCCTCTCTTCCCTCCCCCTCTCTCTATACTCTCTCCCCACCCCGCTCTCCCCTTCCGCTCTCTCTGCTCTCTCTGTCCCCTCTCCCCTCGCCCTCTCCCCCTCCCCCTCTCTCCCATTCCTCTCTTACCCCTCCCCCTTTCTCTCCTGCTCCACTCTCTGTACTCTCCCCCCTCCCCTTCTCTCTCCACCCCCGCTCTCCCCTCCCCCTCTCTCCCCTCCCCCTCTCTCCCCACCCCCACTCTCCACTCGCCCTCTCACCCCTTCCCCTCTCTCTCCACCCCCGCTCTCCCCTCCCACTCTCTCCCCTCCTCCTCTCTCCCCACCCCCACTCTCCCCTCCCCCTCTCTCTCCACCCCCGCTCTCCCCTCCCGCTCTCTCCCCTCCCCTCTACCCTCTCCGTCTACCCTCCCCCACTCTCCCCTCCCCCTCTCTTCTCTCCTCCTCTCTCTGTACTCTCTTCCCACCCCGCTCTCCCCTCCCACTCTCTCTGCTCTCTCTGTCCACTTTCCCCTCCCCGTCTCCCCACTCCCCCTCTCTCCCATTCCCCTCTCTCCCCTCCACCTCTTTCCCATCACCCTCTATCCCCTCTCCCTCTCGCCCCTCCCCCTCTCTCTATACTCTCTCCCCACCTGCTCTCTCCCCTCCCGCTCCGTCTGTCCTCTTTCCCCACCCTCCCTCCCCCCCAGCATTCCCGACCCTCTCCCTCTCCGCCCTCTGTCTCTCCGCCCTCTGTCTCTCCGCCCTCTGTCTCTCCGCCCTCTGTCTCACCGCCCTCTATCTCCCCGCCCTCTCTCTCTCCGCCTTCTGTCTCCCCGCCTTCTGTCTCCCCGCCCTTTGTCTCTCCGCCCTCTCTCTCTCCGCCCTCTCTCTCTCCGCCCTCTGTCTCTCCGCTCTCTGTCTCCCCGCCCTCTGTCTCTCCGCCCTCTGTCTCTCTCGCCCACTGTCTCTCCGCCCTCTGTCTCTCCGCCCTCTGTCTCTCCGCCCTCTGTCTCTCTGCCCTCTGTCTCTCCGCCCTCTGTCTCTCCGTGCTCTGTCTCCCCGTCCTCTGTCTCCCCGCCCTCTGTCTCTCCACCCTCTGTCTCTCCGCCCTCTGTCTCTCCGCCCTCTGTCTCTCTCGCCCACTGTCTCTCCGCCCTCTGTCTCTCTCGCCCACTGTCTCTCCGCCCTCTGTCTCTCCACCCTCTGTCTCTCTCGGCCACTGTCTCTCCGCCCTCTGTCTCTCTCGCCCACTGTCTCTCCGCCCTCTGTCTCTCCGCCCTCTGTCTCTCCGCGCTCTGTCTCCCCGCCCTCTGTCTCCCCGCCCTCCGTCTCCCCGCCCTCCGTCTCCCCGCCCTCCGTCTCTCCACCCTCCGTCTCTCCGCCCTCTGTCTCTCTCCCTCTCTCTCACTGTCACACCATCCCTCTATCTCTCTCTTTCACATCCTCCCTCACTCTCCCTCTCTCACACCCCTTCTCTCACACATCATCTCTCTCTCTCTCCTCTCTCTCACACAACCATTCCCACCTCCTCTCTCCCTCCCATCCTCTGTCTCTCACGCTCTCTCTCTCCGTCTCTCTCTGCCTCTCACACCTTGTCTCTCCCCTCCTGTGTCTCTCACACACTCTCTCTCACAAGCCCTCTCTCTTTCCCTCCCTCTCTCACACCCCCTCTCTCTCATATCATTTCTCTCTCTCCCCCTCTCTCTCACAATCCCTCTCCCCCTCTCTCTATCTCTCTCCCTCTCTCACACCCTCTCTCTCTCTCCCCACCTCTATCACTCACACCCTCTTTCTCTATCTCTCTCTCCCTGTCTATCTCATGCCCCTCTCTCTTCCTCTCTCCCTCTTACCTCTCTCTCTCTCTCACTCTCACTACCCCCATCCCGGCCACCATTCTCGTCAGTGTGAGGGTGACTCTAACAGAACGTTTGCCCCTTCCTCTCGCTTGACCTTCCTGTACACCCGGTGGAACCTTTCCCCCTGTCCGAGGAGGCCCCTCAACCTCATCCTGGCCCTGTCCCTGTTTTTCACACCCCTGTCCGCTGCCTCGAGATTACTGGGCTGAAGAGCCACCAGCTCACCGCCCGCTGGCAGTGCTTAAATCCCCACAAGGGGAGGAGGCTGTTCAGCTCTTGGAGCCTGTGCTAACCCTTCCAATTAGTCCCCACGTAACCACGCTACCCCACCTCGCCCTCCATTCTCCAGCCCCCAATCGCCCTTGGGGGAAGGGGGGGTGTTGGTGCGAGACGGCCTTGTCACTGGGGGCTAGTAATCCAGGCGAATGCTCTGGGGACGTGGGTTCGAATCCCACCTCAGTACCTGGTGGGGCTTAAATCCGACTCATGAAATCTGGGAGCGAAAACGAAGGTGAACCTGAAACCGTCACCGATTGCCGTCAAATAAAAGAAAAACCCCATCTGGTTCGCTAATGCCCCATTCAGCAAGGAATTCGGCCGCCCTTACCCTGATTGGCCTACACGTAGACCCATAGACTCATAGATGTCTGCAGCACAGGAGGAGTCCATTCAGCCCATCATGACTGCACTGGTCAACCAAGATCAGACCGTACTAATCCCATTTTCCAGCGCTGGACCCATAGACCCAGAGGCTATGGCAACACGAGTGAATATCCAAATACTTCTTAAACGTTATGAGAGTTTCTGACTCCCACCACCCTTTCAGTCACTGAGTCCCAGACTCCTACCACCCTCCGGTGCAACAAATTCTCCTCAACTCCCCCTCTTACCCTTCTACCTCTTACCTTAAATCTATGCCCCCTGGTTACTGACCCCTCTACTAACGGAACAAGTGCCTTCCTATCTCTGCCCCTCATAATCTCATACACCTCTATCAGGTCCCCTCTCAACCTTCTCTGCTCCAAGGGCTACAACCCCAGCTTATCCAGTCTCTTCTCATAGCTCCGACCCTCCGACCCAGGCAACATCCTGGTGAATCTCCTCTGCACCCCCTCCAGTACAATCACATCCTTCCTATAATGTGGTGACCAGAACTGCACACAGTACTCCAGCTGTGGCCTCACCAAGGGTCTATACAACTACAACGTCACCTCCCTGCTCTTATATTCAATGCCTTGGCTAATAAAGGCAAGTATCCCATATGCCGTCTTAACCACCTTATCTACCTGCCCGGCCCTGTGTGTGTGTGTGTGAGAGAGAGAGAGAGAGAGAGAGAGAGAGAAGGGCAGAGAGAGAGAGAGAGAGACAGAGAGAGAGAGTAGAGAGAGAGAGAGAGAGAGTAGAGAGAGAGAGAGAGACAGAGAGAGACAGAGAGAGGGAGAGAGAGAGAGACAGAGAGAGAGAGAGACAGAGAGAGCGAGAGAGACAGAGAGAGAGAGAGATAGAGACGAGGATAGAGAGAGAGAGAGGAGGAAGAGAGAGGGAGAGAGAGAGAGAGAGGAGGATAGAGAGAGAGAGAGAGGAGGAGAGAGGTGAGAGTAGAGAGAGAGGATAGAGACAGAGAGGATAGAGAGAGAGAGAGAGGAGGAGAGAGAGAGAGAGAGAGGCAGAGAAAGAGAGAGGAGAGAGAGGAGGATAGAGAGAGAGAGAGAGGAGGAGAGAGGAGAGAGAGAGAGGAGGAGAGAGGAGAGAGAGAGGAGGAGAGAGAGAGAGAGGGGAGGAGAGAGAGAGAGAGGAGGAGAGAGGAGAGAGAGAGAGGAGGAGAGAGAGAGAGAGGAGGATAGAGAGAGAGAGAGAGAGGAGGAGAGAGAGAGAGAGAGAGAGAGAGAGAGGTGGAGAGAGGGAGACAGAGAGGTAGAGCGAGAGAGAGAGGCAGAGAGATCGAGAGAGAGGAGGAGAGGGAGAGAGAGAGAGGAGGAGAGGGAGAGAGAGAGAGGCGGAGAGAGCGAGAGAGAGAGGAGGAGAGGGAGAGAGAGAGGAGGAGAAGGAGAGAGAGAGGAGGAGAAGGAGAGAGAGAGAGGAGGAGAAGGAGAGAGAGAGAGGCGGAGAGAGAGAGAGAGAGGAGAGGGAGAGAGAGAGGAGGAGAAGGAGAGAGAGAGAGGAGAGGGAGAGAGAGAGAGGAGGAGAAGGAGAGAGAGAGAGGAGGAGAAGGAGAGAGAGAGGAGGAGAGGGAGACAGAGAGAGAGAGGGAGAGAGAGAGTAGAGAGAGAGAGAGGCGGAGAGAGAGGGATCTATGGAGATACACACTCAGGTCCCTCTGATCCTCAGTTACATGGAGTTTGTGACTCCAGAACACACAGCGATGGGGCCGACTCTTCCCTACCCCCTCTGTAATGCCCCTCAGTCCAAGGTGGGGGGGGCATCGAAGGTCGGGCAGGGAGTGCTGGCCTGTGTGAGCGACACCTGCAGGTCAATGGTGGAATTCCCACTCCCCCTTCCCAGGGTTTGGTGGGAGGGGGGTGGTGGGGGGGTGGGGGGTGGAATCTGCCTCCACCTCCCTACCAGGCAGCGCCTCCCCGAACCCAACCCCCCGCTGCGTTACCCACCGCACCCCCCCCCCAACCAAAAAACCAATTCTCCGTAACCTTCCCCTCCCCCGCCAAACCCCTCCAGCCCTCCACCCACCACCCACCACCCCCACCCCACCCCCCAGCACCCACCCCCACCGGACCCAGTCCCTCCTCTTTCACCCCCGTCCCGAACCCCTTCGTGACTCTGAACGCCTCGATTCACTCCTCCCCAGCACCCCACAGGTCTCTGGGGGGACAGGACTTCGTGAAGCAACCCATGGCCGAATATCCAGCACCATTCACGACTCCTCAGATACTGAAGCAGCCCCGAGTCCAAATGCAGCAAGACCTGGACAATTTCCAGGCTCGGGAGCTGACCAGTGGCCAGTAACATTCACCCCCACACAAGTGTCAGGCAATGACCATCTCCAACAATAGAGAATCCAACCATCGCCCCCTTGATGTTCAATGGGCATCACCCTCACTGAATCCCCCCCACTATCAACATCCTGGGGGTTACCATTGACCAGAAACTGAACTGGGGGACCAGCCATATAAATAATGTGGCTACAAGAGCAGGTCAGAGGCTGGGAATCCTGCGGCGAGTAACTCACCTCCTGACTCCCTCCCCTCAAAGCCTGTCCACCATCTACAAGGCACAAGTCAGGAGTGGGATGGGACACTCCCCACTCGCCTGGATGAGTTGCAGCTCCCACAACACTCGAGAAGCTCGACACCGTCCAGGACAAAGCAGCAGCCCCCCACCCCCGCTCGATCGGCACCCCATCCACAAACATTCACTCCCTCCCACCCACCGACGCACAGTAGCAGCAGCGTGTGTACCATCTACAAGATGCACTGCAGCAACTCACCAAGGCTCCTTCGACAGCACCTTCCAAACCCACGACCACTACCATCTAGAAGGACAAGGGCAGCAGACACATGGGGAACACCACCACCTGGAAGTTCCCCCTCCCCACCCTCCCTCGAGGGCGAGTAAGCCCTCTCTTTGATGAGGTGACGAATCCTCGGCACCCAGGTACCCCCAGTTGCTGTCTCGCCGTGGTCCATTCGTAGTGAGGCTTCTCATCCTCCGGTCCCCTACAGGAGCCTAACCTACCTAACCGGCCCGGCTCCTCGCTCTACCCACACGTGAGCTTACCGGGGGTCTGCTATCGAAATGGTGAGAGGTTGCAGAGCTCTGAGACACAGAGGGATCTGGGTGTCCTAGTGCATGAATCACAGAAGGTTAGTATGAAGTGTATTACTTAAATGGTGAGAGATTGCAGAGCTCTGAGCTGCAGAGGGATCTGGGTGTCCTAGTGCATGAATCACAGAAGGTTAGTATGAAGTGTGTTATCTAAATGGTGAGAGATTGTAGAGCTCTGAGACGCAGAGGGATCTGGGTGTCCTAGTGCATGAATCACAGAAGGTTAGTATGAAGTGTGTTATCTAAATGGTGAGAGATTGTAGAGCTCTGAGACGCAGAGGGATCTTGGTGTCCTAGTGCATGAATCACAGAAACCCGGTGTGGAGATACAGGAGGTCATTAGGAAAGCTAATAGAAAGTTATCATTTATTGTGAGGGGGAGGTGATGCTTCAGTTGTACAGGGCAGTGGTGAGACCACATCTGGAGTGTTGTGTACAGAGTTGGTCTCCTTATTTAAAGGAAGGATGTCAATGTGTGGGAAGCAGTTCAGAGAAGGTTTACCAAACTAACACCGGGAATGGGCGGCTTGTCTGATGAAGAAAGGTCGGACAGGTTAGGCTTGTATCCGCTGGAGTTTAGGAGAGTGAGAGGCGACTCGATTGAAACCTTTAAGATCCTGAGGGGGTCTCAGACAGGGTGGGACGTGGAGAGTATGTTTCCTCTTGTGGGAGAATCTAGAACGAGGGGGGTTGGGGGGGGGGTCACTGTTTATAAATAAGGGGGTGGGACATTTTGGACAGAGACGAGGGGAAATGTTTCCTCTCCGAGGGGGGGGTGAGTGTTTGGAACTCCCTCCCTCACAAGGAGATGGGGGCAGAGTCTGTGAATATTTTTAAGGCCGAGCGAGATAGATTCTTGATTCACAAGGGGGGGGAGGTGAAAGGTTATCGGGGGTGGGGTGGGCAGGGAGTGTGGGGTTGAGATTACAGATCAGGTCAGCCACGGTCTTATTGAAGGGGGTAGCAGGGCTCGAGGGGGCGAGTGGTCTCTACTCCTCGTTCCTACTTAGAGGTCTCCTTTTGAGAGCCAGTGTGATAGAGGAAGTCTGGGGAGGGGTGGGGGTGTGTTTGTGTCAGAGCTAGAATATCGCTCGCTCTCCCTCAATGTCTCTCTGTCTGTCTCTGTCCCTCTCCCTCTTCATCTCTCTCTCTCTCTCTCTCTCTCTCTCTCCCTCACTCTCTCTCTCTCTCTCTCTCTCCCTCACTCTCTCTCTCTCTCTCTCTCTCTCCCTCACTCTCTCTCTCTCTCTCCCTCACTCTCTCTCACTCTCCCTCACTCTCTCTATCTCTCTCTCCCTCACTCTCTCTCTCTCTCTCTCACCTTGCCTAACACTTTCTCTGACTTTTCTCTCTCTATGTCTCTCTGTGTCTCTCTGTCTTTCTCCCCCTCTCTGTTTCTCTCTGTCTGTCTCTGTGTTTCTGTCTCAGTCTCTCTCTCTCTCTCTCCCTCAATGTTTCTCTCACTCCGTCAATCTCTCTCTCTCTATCTCTCTCTTTCACTCTCTCCCTCCCTCTCTGTCTCTCCCTCTGTCTCTTTCTCTCATACTCTCTTGCACTCTCTGTCTCTATCTCTCTCTGTCTCTCTTT